>NW_017255965.1:1287078-1316318 GCF_001594055.1 Mycetomoellerius zeteki
GATCGGACTTTATTTATGCCTTATAGAGAGCAAAAACTGCAAATAGGTCCGATTTAGATCACTCTTCCCTCTCTCTCTCTCTCTCTATATATATATATATATATATAAAAGTGGTGATGCAATGATTGTGTTCATGCGATTTTTAAGATCGCAATCGCGATGCATAATTTTGAAAAAAATTGCACATCCCTTCTTCCAGTAAGTTTATCGTGAAACTCATATTTCACCCGTTTGCAAGATGCGAGTATATTAGTTGAAAAAATCTTCAACTTCTGCCAATTCTCTCATTCGTGCCTCTTGATGGGCCCAACGGGCTTCTGCTAACTTGTCAGATAATCCCCATTTGTCATGATAAACGCGTTGACCGCAACTTGGACATTTCTTACCCCCTTTAACACAAAAAATAAAAAGATTTTTAATTTTTCTATAATATAACTTGACTAAATAAAAAACTTATTTTTACCATGGAATGGCGGAGTCTTCATGTATGTCACGAGACATTTTAAGTGGAAGAGATGACCACAATAAAGTCTTTCGGCGTGGAAATCCGCATTTTCGTCGATTACAATCTCTTTGGGATCTGTTGGCAAGCACTTTACTTTGCAATGTTGACAGAGTTCTTGTGGAAAAGCTTTTACACTCCTGCACAAATTAAAATGTAATAAAATAAAAAAAAAACTAATAGCTAAAAATATAAGTAATAAAAATTTTATGTAAAAATAAAAATTACTTGATGAGAAAGGAAACAACTGTGTTTAATGATGGTGATGGTATAAACGGGTTTTGTTGTTTCCTCAGTGATGGCTCGACACATTGCCTTGCTAATTCTCTTCCTTGTCCAACTAGATAGCGATTGAACAGTGGCGGAAAATTTGTATCAACATTACTATAACTGTAAACAAATGATATAAATTAGCCACATTGGATTTGAATTTGTTATAATAGTTTCAAAAAAAATACTGAACATACATAATACAACTGGTAGGATAATTATCCGGCACTTCAAGCTTAGTCTTAAAATGATACAAATCTTGATGTAGCGTTAGATTGATGGAAGAATTCTTTTGCTTTAATTTGAACTCGTCCTTGTCCCCTAAAAGCTTTTTCAATATTGATATTTCCTCATAGCAGCAGATGAGAGGATTCTCCTCAATGAAATTCCTAATAAATTTTAAAATTGGCAATATCTACAAATATACAAATTTATTGTATAAAATGTAAATAACTTGTATATGTGACTAGTTACTACTATATAAATCTCTCCAAGTATAAACCTGTGCTTTATGCAACAAACGCTTGCACTCTTTTTCGCAGACCTCTGTTAGTCCATCGAGCAGCTTCGCGGACAGAGTTTTACTCTTTAACTCAACAAACAACGGCGATGCAGGATAATCCTTTTGGAATTGGATGCACACAACAAGTTGCTTGAACGGTGTTTTTCTGCAAAACACAAATCATAATAAGCAATGATAGGAAGCTATTTTGACAGTGTGAAGAAAGCATGATAGAGTTTTCTTACGTTATTTCGACGCGGACCATGCTCGGTACGCAAGAGACGAGGCGACTTCCGTCAACAACATTATGACAGAGCTGTGATACTTCTTGCAATTCATCATCAATAAATCCCATGAGCAAGTGAAAACAAGCTAAGAAAAGATTGATGATTTTTATTACTTCCCGATTAACTTAATCAGCTGGTTATTCCATTGGGACTAATCGTGTTTGGCGTTAAGCAGAATTGATTAATCACGGTAGATACTCGAGATGATAAAACCGGCCTTAAGTGAAAATAATCAAAGAATTGACGTAATCGCGACGTAGTATAACCTTCCAGTCATGACCTAGCGAGTCAAATTGCGTGGTAAATAATAAAACGCGATCGGTTTTTACGTCGACAATACCGTGATATTAATAAGGAGATCACCTTTCAATCGATTTCCTTTTCCTCTTCGTATTTTGCAAAGATTCAAAGTCAACTAATCATACGTAAAAAGGCACACAAAAAAGTATCTCGAAATACAATACCTCTCAGAGATGTCACGTGATACCGTCGTATGTATAGTGTGTACTATTTATGATTTTAGAAAATGATTGGAAAGCGTTAGAAAGTGATGATTTACGTGTATTCAACGATGACCTGAAGGCTAAGAGTTGTTTGATAAAACAAAAAAAAAAATAAATCGAATAACAAAAATACAAAGAAATTTTTGTTTCGTATTTTTTAAATATTCTTCACAAAATATTTCTATCCTTTTCTAACAGAAGTATCAATTAAAGCGATTGTGACCGACAGACGCGACAACACCGGTGTCTAAAATTCTGAGATAGTAGCTCCATCTGAATTGGATATCTTCGACAGGAGGTACCTAACCTATTCTGTATGCCGTACCACGTGTTTATAAGCAATAGGAATAAAGATAAGGACAAGTTGAAAGAGAGTGATGTTTCTCAATAACAATTGATATTCATAAAAGAAGAAGAAATGGCAAGGTCAACTTCACGGCCGTAATTGTTATTGATACAGTATAGTAGTGTAGTTAATTGAGACTAAAAAATGAACCGAGTAACTGACGCGAAAGAAGTGATCCTGACGAGCGACGCCACTGGGGAGAGTTGGAGCGCCGCTGTGTGGGATCCCCGGAACGGTTCACTATTATCTGTGTACAAGAACGCGACGGCACTTGGACATCGCAGCCTTCAGCTTTTGAGCGACAGTTACGTATTGGGGGCGGACGCCACGAGACCTCGTATACACATCTGGCCGCTGAACAGCCCGTCACCGTTGCCCAACATTCGATTGAATACGCCAGGTAAAGTCAACGCCTTGACCTGCACACCAAATGGATCCTATATAATTGCCTCCGTGGGAGAGAAGCTGTTCATCTGGCAGACGTGCAACGGCAGGCTACTGGTCAATCTGACCAGGCATTATCAGACCGTCAGTTGTCTGGCCACTACGAAGGACGGTTCGTTATTCGCCAGCGCTGGCGAAGACGGTCTGGTGTTCGTATGGTCTCTTTATAGTGCGCTGAACGACGCGCGTTGTTCGCCCGTTCACGCTTTCTCTAATCATAGCTTGCCAGTCAGGGATCTGCACTTTGGTCATGGTGACGCTCGCGCGAGATTGTATACAATCTCGTTAGATCGAACCGCGAACATCTATGAGCTTGGCAGTGGAGCTCTTCTGGTTTCCTTGGTGTTCGACGCGCCGCTCACAGCGGTCACCGTGAACGTTCGCGAGAGCGAACTCTTCGTGGGCTGCACAACCGGCGAGATATTCCAGTGTAACCTACACGAACCGCCACGTGGAGTCGAGCATCACGTCACGGTGAGCTCGTGCGAAGAGAGCGCCGTGTTCCAGGCACACAAGTCAAACGTGACCGCCCTGTCGGTATCCGTGGACTGCCGTACTCTGCTGTCTGGATCTACCGACGGTGCAGTCCATGTCTGGGACATTGCCAGCCGGCAGGTGCTCAGGACACTCAAGCATAAGGGACCAGTTACCGCTGCGTTTTTCGCCAAAGGATTCGATAATTTTCGAGCCTCTGTTCTTAAACCACGCTTGCAAGGACGAAATTCGGCGGAGATCCTGAACTTCGAATCTTATGTAGAAGGAAGTAACGATTTTCGAGGATCGAATCAGATGTCGAAGAAGTTGGACGATCTACAGAAAGAGATTAACAAATTAAAGAAAATTAATGCTGCCATATATCAATATGGCGTTACACATATCTTAAAAAAGATTGTTGACGATTAATAAAGAATATTGGAGCATAATCATGGGATTTTATGTATTCTTGTCGAGAGACTGAAATTTTTATTTATATATTTTGTAGAATACATAGATAATGATAATATATTATATATTATTACTTTCTTTCTATGAAAACATGTTTTATTTTTGAAAGATATGGGCAAATATCTTACATTGTAAAAATACAGTCATATATAAAAATAAAGATTAAAATATTGTTTTTTTATTCGATCCTATCTGAAAATATTTTTTATCCATGTAAATTCTTTTATGTTTTTAATAGATATAAGAAATGGATAGGTGTAATTTTCTATTTTATCAGTATTATGTTTTTTTTTCTTTTTTTTTCAAACAATTGCAATATTCACAGATTTATAAAGCAAGAAGTCTAGGAAGATCTATTTTAGATTAGTTAATTTTGTTAGATATTTACGTTTCTCTATTATTATCGATAAAGAATGTTGCTAATTATCTTTATTAATTAAAATGTTAGACCGGAGATTAATATCTTTGATGAAACATGCTATTTGTCATCAATCTACTTAAAATAGGATATTACAATTAACTTCTTTCATGGCGCCAAAATAACGTATAAAAATAATATTTTGCCAAGTCCGAAGAGATACTTGTTTTCACAATGTTGAATGAAAGGACCATCGGCATGATAGAATAATCTCGTTTCTCGTCATTTTTTTCAGTATTAAACTACTTTTCCTTTTCCTTGTAGCGATGTAAAAAAATTATCTACTGGTGAAAAGCGCAATCTCATCATATGCATTAATTAAAATCTTCGAGAAACTCAATCTATACTTTTCGTTTAAAATAAATTTACTGAATACATGTCGCATGCTTCCATATCCGTGTCCCTATTCATATCCGTATACAGGATACACGTGTACAATTAATTAAATGGTAAACCGGAGGCTAAACGTTAGATACGATCCTCATCGCCGCTCCTTTATATTTAAATGAGCCGTTATGCGCATACAAATGAAACGCTCACTAGCAGTATATCGTGTCCATCGAAAACAAATTAAACTGTGATACAGAAGTCTTACTTTATACACGAGACAATAAGTCACTAGTTTATTTAATTTTCCATATATATATTATGATTTTTGCAAACCAAATTTCAAACGTATCAATCGCACTAATTCTATTTCTTCGGAAGATAACTTATTAGAAAATAAAATTGATGAATGACGCTTACAACTTGAAACTCTGATTAATTGTAGAATATCGCTTATTAATTTTTTGTTTCTTATTCTGCGGTTAAATTGACTTCTCGCTTTAGCCCAAAAAATTCTTCATGAAAAGATTATATTTCATATAAATTTTTTTCCCTCAGAACTGACATATGTGTAGATAATAATATATTTATATTAAATTGCTATATAAACGATAATATATACATACTAATATACAATGTTGCGCTTAGATAATTAAAAATTATTTAGATATAGATAAGATAAATCACGCAAAAATGTATCTTAGATAAGATGAAGATGATTAATTTTACATTTATCTAGATAAAAGATGAAATTAAAAAAATTTTTGTCTAGATAATTTTGTTTTTAACTAACTATTAGGCAGTAAAACGATTTATGCCCAATTTCTTCACCTCTAGCTAAACCTTTATCCAAGAGATATCTCCTAGAATTCAACGGAGATATCTCCTAGATAAGGTTTTCCACAATTTATCTGGAAGTGAAGAAATTGGGCATTAGGATACAAAAAAGGTATTTATATTTTCATTAATCTTTATTTTTTACGAATAAAAGTTTTGTCAACTTACATTTCGTCTAACAAACGGTTTCTACCAGGATTGATAAAAAAAGACTTTTTTTTAAGAATAAAACATATTGTATTTCTTCTTAAATATGTTTTTAATGCTTCAAATATGCTTTAAACAGTACTATAAAAAAACATATTTAAAAGGAACTGATAATGGCAATGATGTATCATATTTAAAAAAAATTTGTTTGACGTGTGGATACAAATTAAGAATATCTAATTCCTTAGATTTATCTCCCAAATATGAAAGTACTTCAATGTCGCTTTGAATTATGACTAATATCGTATTAATCCCAGTTTTATTTATATCATAAAAAAATTCTTATTACTACTAGAAGTTATATAGAAATTTTTTTGCAATACTTTTCTACAATCTTAATTAATTTGAAAAAGCTTTTATCTAAGATAAGATAAAGATAATCTATATTCTTAATAATCTAGATATAGCCATTTCTAAAATAAAGCCATTTCTTTATTTATATAATTATCTAGATAATTTTATTTAGTTAACAGAAAACACTGCTAATGTATTATCGTATTTGCATGTGCTAGTTCTGAGGGTAATATACCTACACACAACACAACAAAATTATTTATGTTTTAGCTAAAGTTATGAATACCCAGAATACCTAATCTTTTTTTTTTTTTTTTTTTTGAAAAGGTAAATTGACTTTGCCGGAGTTGACATTTTTTCTATACATTTTTGAAGAACCACGTTCTGTGCCTCTATCAAATCAAAAGTATCCAGAAGGGACGTGCAGGAATAGCGTGAAAAAGCATCGCGAGATCGTTCACACGCGTTGGGGAGATTACTCTCAGTGGAAGATCGCACGAGAAAACGTGTCGAGAAAATGTCACGCACAAATAATGCGTTATAATCTGTCCAGTGATAATCTCATCACGCGTACATAAATCTATATATTATCCTGCATCATCGTAATGCGGCCTCCTTTTACACCTACGTCGGCATCGACCGAATTACTAGATATAATACCCGATAATTAATGTCGCACGCGGCGTTCTTGCTGGTACATTTAAAAGTGCGTTTGAGAATACTTTTTTTTCGGTAAATTAGTTTTGCTGACCCCCTAAGGATCACGTGGTGTATTAAAATCGATCGTGTCATAAAAATTAATAATATATATTATTATGCATAAAGTGTTATTATGTATAAAGTATTATAACATTATTATGCATAAAGTAGCGGATATAAAATGTATATATAAACACGACGTATATGAAAAATTTTTGAAAATTATTGGAAATTGCAAATATATATTATATTAAAATAAATTAAGATAAAATGATGTTTCTGCGCGTTCCACGTGTGTTGTAAAAAATGTTATTCGCAATACGGATCGCGTCTTCATTGCATATTTGCTCAAGCATGAATTAGCTTATTGTCTTTGTAAGGAAATAATTTCACATGTTCTGTAGAAATTTTGCTATTAAAGATGTATCACACACACATACGGTCCCTGCAAAGAAAATTAAATTTAGAAATGTGTTTAATAGTTACACTTCAAATAAACTACATACATATGAAAGTTGTGTGTGAATAAGATTACATTTTTACTTAATAACACATTTTTGTTTATTTATTCTATTTGTTATTATTTTTATTGTTAAAAATTAAAATTTTAAAAATGATAACAAAAATCTAAATTTTTTTTTATTAGTTCTTTAAATATTCAAAGTAACTTATGCAAAGTTTCATTGCGATTTACTGATTAGTTACAAAGATATAGAATAAATAAATATTTTATTTACTGGACAACTAATTCGTGCATCGCAATGTAACTCTATACATAAATAATCTTGAATACATTATATATTTGTATTAAAAAATTGAGATTTTTGTCATTTATTTTATATAGTACATTTCCATACATTTTTATTAGAGCACAGATTTAAAAAATATTAATTATTAAAATAGCTTATGATCCAGATAGTAAACTGTCGCCAAATTTGTCGTATTGTTTTTAAATATAATTTAGAATAATCTGTAATTTTTTCATAATTTTGTTATCATTTTGAACATATGTATAAAACATCCTTAAATAAATTGAAAATTTTGATTATTCTCAGTTTTCTAAATTATAATTGATGAGAATGAGATAATGATTTTGTCTTTGGAAAAAGTCTAATGACGTTTTAAATAGATCGCAAAAAAAGAATAGAATCGTCTTACACTGTTAAATCTATAGTGTCAAATTTAATTTGATGTGAATGGTTACTGCTCCTACTCAATATTGTTATTTTATACTAAAACAATGGTTATATTTGACACTATACGGTATCAATTTGACACTATATAGTGTATGACACCATCAAATTTAATTATCGAGAAAGACACGATATAATATCAAATTTAATTATCGTTTTAGTAAAAAATAATGATATATTTAGTAGGAGCAGTGGCGACCCACATTAGGTTAAATTTGACATTTTAGATTTAACATTGTACATATAATATAAAGCTCTGCGTACAATCGGAGAAATATTAGGAACGAGAATAAATATTAAATATTAAAAAACTAAAAAAAATTAGGAATAGAGTTTAAACGTAACGCACAATGGATATTAATAAGATATTACACAGCACGAATAAATATTAAATATTAGAGAATAAAAAAATTAGAAGTAGAAATTAAACAATATAAACAAAGAAATTAAACGTAATGTACAATGAACATACATGAATAAAATATGAAATGAGAGAAAGCTAAAATTTATTATATATCTCTTATTTATATACATATATTTACACTGTGCGTTACGTTCACGCAATCTCTATTCCTGTATTTTTTCCTTTCTTTACTATTTAATATTTATTCTTGTTCTTAATCACTCAAAAAAGTGATCTTGTACTTATAGCGAAAATTATCTAAGTACGAAAAATAGCTAAAATAGATAAATTTCTAGCAAGTACTACCATATGTGTTGTATCTAATCATATAGATGACAGAGATAGAATTTAGATTTGTGCTATAAATTCTATGCGTATGATATATATAATTTTCTATCAGATACAGAAAACAGCTATAATTTTAGCTGGAGCAGCAAAATATTCTTTTGCGTGAACATTTCTTTCATTGTGCGCAGGACCTAATATATATACGTGCATATATGCATATATATATATATATATACATATATATTTATGTGTATGAGATGTATATACAGGCTGTTAATTAAGTATGTTGCCATACTCAACAGAGCGATTCTTTGATTTATTTCAAGTAAAAAAGTCCATATAAACATGTGTTCTAAACGGCTTAGTTTCCGAAATAAAAAAATTTAAACGTGTAGTAATAATCTGTTTATTTGAAAGAAATACAGTTTGAACTAGTCAAAAACTAGTCAAAAACAGAAAAACAAAAAAACAGGCTTCAGTTCTTCTGATGAAATAAAACAATTAGATGAATTGTTGAAAATGTCTACCTTGCGATTTTGATGGACTGAAGATAACGCACATGAAGCAAGGCATATTTATATAGGAAGATATCTCCAACGCAATTTATCGTTTCATCAAACATTTGACGAACATTCACCATTTCGGAAACTAAGCCGTTTAGAACACATGTTTATATGGACTTTTTTACTTGAAATAAATCAAAGAATCGCTCTGTTGAGTATGGCAACATACTTAACTAACACTCTGTATATGTATGTGTATGTGTGTATGATGGATGTGTGCTAATGGGCAGATTTCGCGAAAAATACATCGATTTCGCAAGGAGTAGGGGTGAGACACGAGGACGCTCTATGACAAGGGGTTTGAACTGTGGGGTGGCAGGTTGATAATCGGGTAGAGTGGCGGTGGAGGGCGCAAGGTATAAAATCGGACGTCGAGTAAGAGGAGACATTCAGTGCGATTCTAAGCTTCACATCGTCTACTTAGAATTTCGATCATCGGGAGCCATAGAAATGCAGGACAACAGGTTTTTTATCTTCGTGATCTTTCTGGCATTTTCTACGTCTCTTAATCGTAAGTCAACATCGCCAATTTCACGATTAACAATATACGTTTCTTTGTTCGTTTTTTAACTATTAACGTCTAGGTCCATTAATTCGGAAATTTTTATTAAAAGATTTACAGTGTATCGCATTTCTTATATTCAAAATTTTTATACTTAATTTGTTATTATCAAATATATTAAGGCTCTTTTATAATATATCATTTTAAACATTAGCTAGTTATTTTTGTAAGTTATATTAAAAGTTAAAGCGTCTTGATAAATTAAGATCGGCTTAAATTAACCGCAAAATCGATTCACCTGGTCTAGATATTAAATTCGGATTTTAATTTAAACCTTAATCCAAAACATGCTCACACACATAGAATTAAAATAATATAGAAGTAAAAATACATATCCTATATAGAAGTAAAAATTAGTTGGTACATGTTATCAAAAATTGTCATTAAAGTCGACATTATAAAAGTAAAAATAGTTGGTACACGTTATCAAATAGTCATTAAAAATGATCGATATCATAGAAATTATAAATGAAAAAAATGACTGACAACGCAGGGAACTTCTAATCTAATATTAAAAGTCGCAATTTTTATTCTCTCGCGAATAATGTGTTAAATAATTCATTCTCATTGAGGCAAACAACAACTCGGATGCAGCAGTTCCCAACGAAGCGAAGTAAAAATGAAGTAGGACGGGGAATTAAAGTGCAAAAAAGTCATAGCGTGGATAAAAAAGAGTATCATACTGAATTCCCACAGGAAATCGTTGAGCGCCACGAGTGCGAGTGTAGATTAAATTGTTAGGGATTATGATGTCCGACTTTTGATGGAAAAACGTCGACGATGTTCTATTTATTTTGCAGTTGCCAGATGCTCGGTCGGCCAGCACTTCGAATCCACCAGAGGCAAGAAACTCGCATGAGTGTCGCATACTTTCATAACTTTTGTGTGGCATTTTTTATATTATAACTTTTTGTGACTAGTTTTTTATTGTTTCATACATAAATATCAAACACATGCATACAAACGTTACAACTATCGTCAATCAAAACGATGTTCTACTCATTTATATTTTTTAAAAATATATTTCAGATTTTTTAAATTCTCTTGTGACATTTGAGCGTATTAGTGATTATACATTTAGTTTTTTTTAAATTATTACAATACTTAATTTTTATATCTTTATTGAAAAAAATTAATACCAATTTTTATTTAAATTTTTAATAAGAAATATGTAGATTTTTATTTTTCTTAATATTGTCCTGTACACACTTCAAATAATTTTTAGATTTTGAATATACACACACACATACTATAATATTTATAGTCTTATATTTTATAAATTTTTTTTATGTTTACGAAGCACGTATATATATATAATAGTACATGCACAAAATAATTCGCTTTAGCACACATATTGATTATGAAAGAATTTATTCGAAATAATAATTTGTAATGTCTTCTTTCTGTTTTTTTTTTATTAATCTTATTGTATTATTTGTGTAATTGGAAAATTATTAGATGCATTAGTCTCGGATAACTAATTGTTAGAAGAAAGCAGAAGATATTGTTCCAAAAAAAATACAACAAAATAATTTCGAGCATTTGATATTCTAATTATTTTGTATTGCTTCACGTTCTAGAGGGTCAAAAATTGAAAATCAACGATAGACGTTCCGCTGGATTGGTGGCGTATCCAAGAATCGGCCGAAATTCGGAAATAGCGAGTTTTCCTAGAATGGAGCGTGCTTTTGGAATAATACATAAGCCCCGAATCGGACGATCCGATGAATCGAGCAATTTGAATCGATTTCAGGATTTACCAGCTGACGCCGATATGGAGTTCTACATTCCACGCGACATGGAATCTGAAGTTCTCTTAAATCTTGATTACGAAGGTGTGGAGAATTTAGAAAAATAATATCAAAGAGTATATTAAACTTTTAAGAATAATTTCACATATGAAGATTATCAGAAAGAAATAATTCTTATAAATAAGAAATTATCATGACTTATTAGAATATTTTTAATAACATTATTGACAGCAAACTTTTTGAAGTAAATTGGAAGTTTGATGAGGCAATTACTGCAAAATATTTCAGTATGTAAACGTTGGCTATACGGATGTTACTTTGCAATAAACGTTTAACGCATTTCACGTCAGATCAATATCCGCGATGCCGTTAATTAATTAAAGCGGCTTTTATCGGATTGAATAAAATTTATGAAAAAATTTATGAAAAAAGCGCGAATATCAGCATTTGTACGAAACAATGCTGCATTATGTGGCATGCGCTTGCAGTTTTTAATGAATTGATTTAGACGACGTCGGACAATCCCGCCTCAAGATTCATTTGTCGCTTTTAAACAAAATGCATGCAATGTATATATTATACATTTTTGTTATCTACAGGAAATAATTTGTTAACTGTACTTTTTTGTGTAGATTACGCAGACAGACCGATAGCATTTAAACATGCTGACAAAATTCAGAAAGATGGTGCCTGGTTAATGTCCGATCACGTACACGGATACAAGGATCTTCGTTTCGCACAAAAAATCGACGATCCTCGATCGTATTACTCTATTTTACGAGGTATGTAAAAGATCCTATTTTTACTTTTTATTACGATGCTATTAATTAATACTAGAAGTACGAACGTTTCTTACTCACTAAAAGGATCAAGGATAAATTATTATGAAAATAGAAAAAGCGATGAAAATGTTTTATCAGTATAAAGAACATAATTATTGAAAAGTCAAAAATTTTTAGGATACTTCTAGTATTAATCTGTTGATTTATTCGCATATTTTGCGATTTAAGATTTATGAAAGTAATCAATTGTTCCTTAAATTGATCTCATTAAAAAAGAAATATTGAAAATGTTTCAATTTTATCTCAAAATCTCTATGAAGCCAAGGAGACATTGTTCAAAAGAACACTAACAGTACGTTTATAATAATAAACGCCAACATCTTTAAATGTTACAAAAGGTATTGATCATATTATTTTCGCTAAATTAAATATTCTCTCGGAATACTTGGAGCACGTCGCGTATGTTGAACAGATATCGACTGTCATACACGACGTCATATTCATTCTTTGACATTACGCGAATCGCTTTTCCATGAAGAATCACGTCGTATGCAGAAAAGAGCGTCACTGCTTCATTAATCCTTAAATGCGAGCAATTTAAGACAGTCCACGTGCGATTTTTCGCGCTCTGCAATGTGATTGATCTCTTTCCAGGTTCTCGAAATAGTCAAGGTCAAGGAGGATACACTCCGAGACTAGGTCGCGAGAATGAACACGACGCAACGAGTTTCCTGTAACTTGCCATCTTTGATCACAATTTGCGCCTCGCGGATTTGATGGATGTTGAGTTGAGACAAAGAAGGAACTTACTGTCAAAAACGTCAGAAACGTAATGTGCGGTGCTTTTGATCGTTTTCCCTATTTGCATAGGCGATCCACCTTACCCTTGCACTTTGTACGCAAGTTATGCAACACAATACATAATCTGTACTTAAACACTGCAGTTTATAATCTTACATGCAATCCTCTCGCCTAGTATCGTCACGAAATAGCAATTCTCTGGTGAAACAACCGATCTTGATGTAACTTGGCATGCTATTTTAAGTAGGTTTTTATTCCGAAATACTCGATCCAATTCAATATTTGTTTTTATATACAAATAATGGAGAATAGAAATAAAAGTTTGATTTACACGCTCAGCTAATTGGTGATCTGTTTTTTATGACTGTACATATTTTCAAAAATTCAATTAAAAATAGTGTCCCTCGTAATTATTTGATTACATATAACAATTTACAAATAGATTCTATTATTATACTAATAACATTTGAAATTTGATACAACACTTTTAGTACATAAAATAGAAAGCCGTAGCCAATTATATTACAGGTAAAATCTTATAGGAAAAGAACAATCCTCGTAGTTTCGTTTTATTGTTAGCGTATAAATTGGGTACAGAAAAACAATGCCATATTGTTTCAATTTTCAATGCTTCCATTGATTTTCATCTGAAAAAATGTGATTGACATGCCGATGAATGTTATAATCAAATTCGATTGAACATAATACGATACGCGGTACATCACTTTCTCACGAAATGCACAACGAACGTAATAAGACGATACAAATCATTGACTCGATGTATGTAAAATTCAATGATTTTATTAATTGACAAAGTGTTCGTAATGAATATCTCCGTGTATTAACGCACCAGCGTGCGCGTGCGACACTCGTAACGTCCAAGTTGCACGTGTACACGAATGTGTGATATAATAACAAATATGTACACACGTAGAGAGAATATGTAACAAACTAGTGATACACTTTGGAGAATGAAGGGAATGGAAGGGAAGATAATGAGACGCGATTCGTTCGCATTAATTAATTAAAGGTCCATTTGTCTTGAAGAAGTAGTCGTGAAGTATATATACAAACAGTCGCCTCATTTCGGGTTATTTGTTAGCAGACTAGAAGAGACTTAGGTCTAAGAGGTTCTTCACGCATCCATCCATCATTCATACACACACTCATTATGGGCGCAAGCGGCCGCGGGCAGCTGGCCAGACAAGTGGGCAAGGCAGGCAGACAAGCATAGACAGACAGATATTCGATAGGTCGGACAATCGTGGCCGATATCAGTCCTTCGATCGAATGCTCCGTATACTAATCTCGGTGACACGCCGGCCGCGACACAGTGAGAGATATCGATTTTCTCTCTTGGCGCTTTCTCCGCATTCGCCGAACACGCTGCATGCCGAAGGGAAGAACCACGACTTAAATTGCACCCGCGGGAGATGTCTAATCACGACTACATTCTCGTTGTTTCCCAAAAGGTGTCCGGCTACCCGCCGATAACTACCTACTCATGTGATTTGCGAAGTGGCCATAAAAAATGGGCGTTTTCCGTTCAGTGATGAAAGTTAACTATGAACTTTTAATTATTTTTACTTTCTATTTATAATTCAAATTGATGACACAAATCGAGACTAATTAATTATGTTAATAGTGAAGATGAAGAGAAGAGAAAGAAATCTAAATTATAAAAAAAAAATCTTTTTCTATCCGTTGCGATGTAAACAATTGTAAACGATTATGAAAACAAGGAAAAAGCAAAAAAATATAAAAATGATAATATAGGTTTATTATTTATAGCTAAATTAGTGTACTTATAAAATGAAACAGATATATGGAAGTAGATATGTTTGAAGTTTGGTGAAAATTTTAGTACAGATCGTACAACAATGACGAACAGACCTATTGTCATCGCTATCGTTATTACGATTATGGAAGAGCGCTCTTATAGAAAAATACTATTGAACTCATGAAAAAACGATGGAAAATAATGGCAAAATCACTTAAATCGAATATTGTACACTATTCATTCCAATGGTTTTTTCATTAATCCGATAGTATTTTTCCACAGGGATGCCATCAATTTCTCAATAATCACATTTATAAAAAGCGAATAATCTTGATTTATTTGTTAAAAAAAAGTCCTAAAACTTGTTAAATTATAAAATAATATCATATATCTTTCGTATGTAGACGTAAATATAAACATATTTAAAATGCAATTGAAATTATAAACCACCTTACTTTTATGTTCATATTATTAAATTTTATATTATTAAATCATACTGTTATTACGAAAATTATACATTATATTGTGTGTATTAATTTTCACGCATAATAATTCTTTCCATTTATTATATTTATAATAATTAATTGTCTCCATAAATTATATGAATGAAAAACACCCATTGTACATCGACACGTATTGACCATTTCCTAGAAGTTGTTTACATGTTCCTTGTCAATGTATAATGAAATACTCGAGAGTTACTTAGAGATATGCTCTACTCATTACATTTTTCTAAATGCAATGCGGAAGTCCAGAAGATGATGAAAAAATATTAAAGACATTTTGTATGTCTTTAAATATTCGAGTTATCTGCATTTGATTATTGATCATTGATTTTTATATAATTTTTTATATAACAAAGAGAGATTAGGTACATAAAAAGCGACACAATATTCGACGTTTAATGATAAATTTTTAATTGCTAAAAGATTATGTAACTTATCTTTATAAACAAATGATATTTCGAAATTTTGATTTTATAAATGGCAGTCCAGAATTGCGATCAATATTTTGAGGCTGCAAAATTTGTAATGTCCACGATGACCCAACAAACGCGTAATATTGAGATAAAAATTCTTCAATACAATCAATATGATCTTAATTTGACGTCACTATCAAATTTGCAACACCAATATGTGTTAGGATAATTCGACACGTCTTTAAAACTCCACCGAGGAAGCGTATACGGATCAGTCGTTCGAAGCGAGCGCGTGCGTTCTCAAAAGAGTCGATTCGTGAGCCATTTCTGACACGGTTAATATTACCGCACGCTAATTGATGTTATCCAATAATACCCGGCCATTAATGGATGCTCCACAGTATATTAGGATAACACTATTAGCAGATTATTATCGATTATGAAATCAGTATTGCGCGACAATACGGATCGGTGTGAAAAAGAATCTAGTGTTTTAGAGGGAAACGAACTCATGCGGCGGTTGAATGATTCGCGGCGGTGGTGGCGGCGATAGCCGCAGGTCCATGTCTGTTATGTCCGTTAACGAGAACGCGGAACTGCCGTTTGCCGTAATACGCGGCCCCATATTGTCGTAAGGCGAGCCGGCGGCGACCTCGGTGGAGCGCAAGGCCCGACGCGGCAGCGTGGCGAAGCTAGAAACGTTGATTGCCGCTGCTGATGACAAAGCCGCGGTCTTGCCGCTGGTCGAAACGGCGGTCGTAGCGCCGCTAACCGCGTGGACGGGGATGTCGAGGAGATCCGGATAGCAGCGCTCCGACGACGCGTCTTGCGGCAATGACACGGAGATGAAGATGTTGCCGAAGATCCCAGCCGGCAGCACACCGGTGGTAAATTCCGGCGGCGGGGGCGGAAATACACTGGCGGTGGCCGTGGCGGTGCATGGAACCGCGCGGATGTTGTTCACCGAGTTGTCCGCGGGTCGCAGTCGCTCGACGGTGACTGCGGCCGCAGCCATAGGATCGCAAATAGAACTGCGCTCCGCTAACTCGAGGTCACCGGTGCTACACGCCTCACCGATGCTGCTGTGACCGCTGCCACGATCGTTACTATTGCCAGGCGTCGTGGTGGTGGTCACGGACAGGTCTAGCAGCTTCTTCTCCTGGTCGCCGAAACTGCTGCTGCCTTGCAGCTTCACCTTCTCCCGTTTACTGTGTCGTCGATTTCCACCGCACAAACAAAGAATCAACAACACGGCCGAGATGGAAGCACAAGCGGCAGCCGCGCCGCCTCCAGCCAAACTTACCCAGAGCAGCCAGTTGTCGCTCTGAGAGAGAGTCGGGGCCGTATAAACACGAGGTATTGCCACGCTGACTGTGTCTCGCGCGAGACCAGCGATATTCTTTGCAAAACAGGCATACTCGCCGGCGTCGCTGTCGCTGGCGTTGTAAACGGTCAGGTTGCTCCATCGGTCCCCGATGGTTCTGGACGCAGACTTGTCGTTGGAAGGGATGACAGCCTCGGACGTTGCGTAAATAACGAGAGTCCCCATATAGGGTTGATCATTCGATTTGGTAGCATTGACTGGTCCACCGTTTAGTTGCCACCAAACTTCTGGCTCGGGATCGCCGCTCGTTCGACACGCCAAGCTGAGATTACCGTTGGTCTCCTCTTGTATGCTGCTAGCCAGAACAAATACTTTTGGTTCACAAGCAAATTCCGTAGATTTCACATCCTCCCATCTGCGGCCTTCCAATCTCGGTGGACCTGAACAGATTTGTGGCACGGAGTATAATTTGCTGGGTACGTCGGGAATAAGCCAGGTGCGGAAATCTCGTAGTCTGCAGTCGCATCTCCATCGGTTGCCATCTAGCGTTAAGGTTTTCAAACGAGATAATCCGGATATCACCGAGGACTCCAAATATTCTAGTTGGTTAGTATCCAACTTCAAGAATTCTAAGCCGGTTAGTCGGGCAAAGGCCTGTCCGTGTACTTCAGTCAAAGAACATCGTTGCAGCTCCAAATTTCTCAGATGCTGTAGTACAGGAAATTGCAGATTACGCAAAGTACCGAGCGGATTTCCGCTAAGTATCAAAATGCGCAGGCGCTCGTTTCCGAGAAATGTATTCGGCTCCAAGGCCGTCACGTGATTGTCCGACAGATCGATCTCGATGAGTATCCTCATATCTTTGAAAGAATCCGCATGGATACTGTAGATACCGGCATTACGCAGAAAGACCCGTTGCAGATTCACCAGGCCGGCCAGTTTGAATATTTCCTCTTTTAGAGCAGGTATCTTGTTGCCGGATAAGTCGAGCACCTGCATGTCCGGATCGAGAGACGCCGGCAGCGACGTTAGGCCGGCATCCGGACACAAAGCGGACTTCTTACCGGAGGTCCACTTGCATCGGCAAACCGCGGGACAATCGGTCCAGTCCGGGAAAGCGGCCGCCCGTGACAGCAAAGCGAAACACCCCGTTAAAAGGAAGAGGGCGAGCAGTATACGCCCTCCTAGAGGGTGAGGCCTTGTCACTAACATAACACCGGTCCTTTATCGGTGTCTATCCGATGTCTACTGATCCCGTCTGATCCTCTTCTCGCCTCGAGGCGAGAACAGGCAGCTGGCTCCACCGCAACACAGTAACGACAACAGTTCTCCGTTTCACTGACGACCTATGAAACAAAGGCCTCGCATCAGCGTAATCGATTGTTTGTGTACTCAATACTTTGCGGTTGTCGCGGCGTCGGCATCAAAGGTTCGTTCTCGCGTCGCGTTAAATTTATCGTCGTCAGACACCGTTAGAGTTCCGAACGCGAAGGAAGCGAGCGCGAACTGCTATTACTATCAGAAAACAGGAATTTAATATAGGCAGAAGAATAGAACGGCGGCCTACAAAAGATGTCGCGTATAAAAGAAGAAATATTACATTGCTGAAATAACAGATAGCTCGTGACAGATTAGAGGAGAATTATCTCGAGCTGTGGAAAAGAGCTAATACGAAACGATCGTTCATCATGATCCTCGATTTCTAGCATCTATGATAAACGAATTTCATATATATATATATATATATATACAGAAGTTATATCTTTATACACGCGCGTGAAAGTTCATGGCTATTTAAAACAGATGACATAACGGAATGCGTGGAAACGTCGGGCAGCATTGCGCGAGTAGAACAAAGGGGAGGAAACAGAATTACGGGGGAGAAGTTTCTCAGTCTTACTCAAGAGTCTCATTTCTGGCCGTCTATGCGTGCCGTCCACGACACCGAATGAGGCCGTCATGCTCGCGTGGACGCTTCCATTGTTTCTCTCAGAAGTATTCATTTCGCAGACCAGTTCTCCGGGTTCTGTCGCACCAGCAGCATTGTCAGCGAGTTCTCAGAGCTCATCCTGATTAAGTGAGCGCCATAAGCGCGCGCGGATCGTAAGCCAGCCAACCACTCTCCTTTATAACTGCTGCGACTTATAATCTGGAAGAAGATTATACGAGTCTCATATAAATTATATTTTTAACGTTATCACTAACGTCGAGGTGGAATACACTTACTCGCGTGTGAGGTACCAGAATAAGTTCCCCGTTCGAGCTTGCGACGATCGCACGATGCTGTTTATTTAATATGCAGCTCACATAAGTATAGAATCGAAATCAGAAAGAGAGCGCGCGTGACAAACTATCGATTATGCGAGCGATATAAATTTTAAATCCCGCCTCGGTGCTCGTCTACACGGTCAGCATATTAATCAACGATGGAATATGCCTGTCTCGCCATATTAATTGCTGAATCCGCTAACGGTGCTACTAATCCCCCCCTCACCCCGTCCCATTCCATCGGCGCGCGTCGTAATCCACACCAGGCGGTTTACTACACTTATCATAAATTAATCGTGAAGAAGCGTTCGTAGTACCACGATTCGCTCTTTCATGGAACACGAGTCTGCCGAGTTGTTGCTCTGCGGCGAAGAGTAGGTCGGTGTCACCTTTCCGCTGGCTTTCGCAGGCGCGGAATATGACACGGTTGCAGAGTAATTGAGTTGGGCGAAAGTTTCTCGTCGAATTGGCGGCGGGCAGTAGGGGTATAAGTTTCAGTTTACTAGAGTCCATCTAGCCCGTAAACGTCGTCAAAGTACCTAGTCACACGAATTAGCGACGTCAGTCGCGGTACTGAACTTCGCCGATCAACTGGGATCCCCTTTGACCTCCCTTCGCTTCTCTCCCTTTCCCCCGCCGCGTTGGCCGATCTTTGGCTGACCTGACGAACGCGATGTCGGTCGGCCATCAACCGCAGACCTTCATCAGTTTACCTCAAACACGTAAACTCGCCTCGTGAACTCGAATTAGCGCATGTAACAGGGCGAAAAAGATTCCCGCGGACGCGTTTAACCAATCACGGGACCGCTTACAGCCTCCCACCGACCTTAAAGATGAACGTACACTGTGTTTCACACCCTCGGAATTTCATCGACTCTATGTCGCGCAGTCGTTCTCTCTGCAACTTACCGTTCTGCGGTCCAGCGATTTCACGCAAACTTTGTTGTCTACTACACCGCCACGGTTGCGTACCGAGAGATCAGAATCGGGACAAACGACCTTTGCGGACACGACTGTTCTCAGCGTCGGAATTCCCGCGAGGGACGAAAGAGTGAACGCGGAAAACGTTCTACCGTTTCTTTCTTCCTCCGAAACAAATGGCGATGCGTCCCGACGTCGCTACACGCACTAGCCGACGTTTTTTCTCATCACGCGTACTCTCCGCCGTAAACTTCTCCCGTGTTCGCTCTCACGAGAGAACACCCCCCACCTGCGCCATGAGGTCGTCGACTGACATCGATGTCCTCCAACGCTTTCCTCTCTTCGCCGATCAATTAATCTCTGTACCGGCGGAGCCTCGGCGACAACGGGCATCCGTACAAGTCGCTTTGATCAAATTCGATTTCTGCTGGATTGCGCGAGGGATGTGACAGAGATCGCATGGAGATCGTTCCATCATCGGAGCCCATCATCTCTCGGTCTCCTTCGGAGGATACGGTCTTAAGTTTGCTCCAGGCGACCGATTGAAGGATTGCGAACAGCGCGTCGGCACCCAAATCCAGGCCGGGTGCCCTGATATCACGTCACTCTCCGTCTTTCGACGAACGGCCGCGGAGAGCCGCAGATTTGCCGCAGCGGCCACCGACACGACGGATCTGTATCCGCGTACCCGTCCCTCTCTCGCGCACGCGGCGCCCTCTCTTCTGCGTCCTCTGCCCTCCACCCTCGCGTTCACCTTTCTCTCGCACGAATCTTCCCACTTTGCGTTTCCCTCCCTCTTTATCTCTCTCTCTCTCTCTCTCTCTTTGTTCCTCTCGCTTTTTCAGTACACCTCCCGCTATGTGCCGTTCACCCTTTCCGGTTTCCTAGTCGCATAGCCGTTTGCGGGCAGCACCGTCGAATTCTGGGTAGCGGTTCAATGATAGTAATATCCTCCCCTTCCTACATTCAATCCCCTTTCCATTTGCAACATTCTTTGAGACTTTTCTTTGGTGGATCTGAATCTCTCGCGAAGCAAGGATTCCGAAAAGATTGTTTCACGTAGTTCACGTACCTCGGAATCAGTCACAATAAGGACATGAAGCGATAGAGGCGCGACAGCGCGGAATCCATTGAAAGCTGATAATGGTCTGACTGGTGCAGGCGCAGCTACTTCGAAGAGAAATCGATTTTCCCTCTGGATAGCCGCGACGTTAAGGTTGTCGTTTGAACGTTGAGTTAGGATTAAAACTGGGTTCTGCTCGCGAATTCTGCGTTATCGACTAAGTACACTTGCGATATTCAGTTCAGGTCTCTGCAAACTTTAACTTCTGATCTATGAGTGGCATCACTACTTTGTGGACAGCAAAGTACTTCAAAGTTACTAATATCAAAGCATAGACAGCTATTATTTAGATAAGAAAATCTATGAAAGAAAATCAATAATAGCAAAATGGGAAATAGTTTCCAATTAGCGAAGATGATGAAGAAATTCAATCGTACTTTCAAACATTTATTAAAAATAATAAAGATATATTATATTATCAACAAATTGTTTAGAAGGATTTTGCGAGGATAAGAATTGGTTTCTTTATATAGGACAAGAGCGGCTAATTGATGGGTAGAGGAAAAATCGAGCAAAACGGGAAATGTCTCATTTTATGCGTTTTTTCAAGCTTTTATTACAAGAATATAGTATAAACTTTTGCTCGCGATAGCGCTCTCCGTTGCGCGTGAATTTTTATACATATAATTGCATCTCTCAACCCCTCGCGCAGGCCACGATAGTCATAGCTTTTTTCGATAGTTTACCGATATATATATAATAATAGATCTTACGATTAGCTTATCTCGTCTAACTTGTGATCTATAGGTATATTTGGTTTTTCTTCTTCTGATTTAACTGGAAACATACTTGGCAATTCACGTCTAATAAGTACAACGAAGCATTTTTTTTATCTCGACCTCAACGTGGGCGTCGACGGTCGTCTTCTTCGCGCGTTCTATCTGCCGTAATTTTTTTTGTGACCCGGCGTCACCCGCCTGTAATTGATATGTCAATTTTTTTCCTTACAGCGAAGTTCCAGCTCGTTCCGGGGAGAAGCGTAGTTACTGCGAATGTTGACCTCACGGCAGTGCTGGGTATTATTTCCAGCTATTGGCTGAAAGGGTATACAATAGAATGATTTTTATCAAAGAAAAAAATATGCTTTTTTATAAGCTGTGGCAGCTCTTAGGCAAAGAGATTCTAATAATAACCCAAAAAATTCCTTTTAAACCTTCTGAGGACCGGTATGTTTTTGATCGACTTTTTTATTTTAGGGCTAGAACTTTTTTGTCAATATTATGGGGTTGAGTGGCGTAAAAGGTGGCGCCATTGTCGAGTCTCTAAGGGGCTTCCCCCCGATCCTCCAGAGATTAAAAAAAATTGTATGTAATTTTGTAAATTTTATGACGACAGAAATGTACATATTAATTTTGTTTTATTAGTCTATATAAGAGTCTGATCGATTTTGCTTAATACCTTTGTAATATATATCCTTGTTCATCGTCGGACAATTCTTCGGACCCTGAACACATGATATAAGAATTAGTGCAATTATTTTTGTAATAGAAAAGATACATGTTGCGCTATTACAGTATACCTGAACATTGAAATCAATGTTTGTCCGAACGGGACGATGATGAAGGGGTTGCGGTGGTCTAAAGTTATTCGCAAGCGGTGCGTTTGGCTGTTTTTCGTCTCCTTGCATTAACTGCCTCAGAGCGTGTAGCTGCAATAATTATAAAAATAAGAATTGTAAAGCATAATATAAATAATTTAGAGTTTAATATTTTGGATGTTGTTCTTCTTTTATAGAGTATTTGAGGTAAGTAACAGATACTATTAAGTTATTTAAGTTTTACAGAAAAATATATTTTTATATGAATTAGATATAATTCGTTCGTATAAAGAGATTGTATTTATCGATGTATTTTTTGTATTTAAAATCATGAGTGAGCTTGAATATTACATAAACATTATGCTCAAAAAATAAAAAATAAAAATCATCTCTAATCTGAATCAACATTCATTATTGAATAACATGGTATGAGGCATAAGTGATTTTATTGCCTCGCTGAATGCGATCGATATCAATAATAACAGAATTTGCAATTCTGATGAATAGCTAATTTAAATACGTGATCGATTATCACAAATATTATTATATGAGTATGAGGTTGCTTAAGTTATACATCAGAAACAAACATTTGTCGGTTTACTACAGCTATTTTTATAAGGTCTCTCAATGAAACTCCATTCTATTAATAAAGTCAGCTGCTGTATTAACTTGAGAAAAACTAAACAGCAACTCACTGAGCTAATTACGTATTCGCCAATATACATATTTCGTGCGCTACAATAAAATTATCGTGAAGAACAAGATCTTAAATACTTTTTACGCTATAGAGAATTTGTTCATTCTTGAAATCAAAACGTCTCTTGTTCAATTTTACGCTTGAAAGAACAAACGATTAAATGTGAGTGTTTTTTTTTAGAGATTCCTGTAAAATCCGTCAAGCGTGATTTATGATTATATTATTTCGAGATACGAGCTTAGTAAGTGCCTCATTTCCACCCTTATTTTGCAACTTACTTTAGCTATTCGCAAAGCACGGCCGACGTTCCTCGATGTTTCAAAGACTCTGTCTCTCTTAATGATCGGAATTGCATAATTGAGTGGGATTGCCGTACTTCGCGTCGCGCGCGCGAACGCTCGAGTGCGGGGGCGTGTGCATGCATTTTATAAGAGTCGGCAGCGGCGATACTTGCCTGCTGCTTGGTGATGTATATAGGCTTGTTGAGGATGATCCATGTGGTGGTCTCGTGACACGCCGGCATCGTGGTGGAGCCGTCGTACGTCATGTAATGCTTCGTGTCCGGCAGAAGTTCGCGCACCCCGAAACGTTTAATTTCCATGGCCTGCCCTGTGCAATTCATACGATCGATAACGTCAACTTTGTTTGTGTATACGTATGCATACACGTGCAATGTACGCGTGTTACTGCCCGATTGCTGCCCGATGCCACGGTACACACAGCTGATACGCATATTGTTACGTATCGCTAAAGTTATCGTGCATACACCGCTCGATTATATTTGCATACGTCAAAGAACACTAGCGTTCCCTTAAAGAATGATGGTAATTATCGATTTATCTTCCTGGTAAAAAGTTGACAATAGCCCGTGCAAAGTTTTTAAAAAGTTATAACGCATGCTGCCATCAAACTTTCGAAGGTACATCAATCTTGCAACTTTTTCATTCGAATTGTACTTTTATCTCAAAACGTTAATTTATAGAGAAAAAAGAAGAAATAAAAAATATACGTATATATATATATATATATATTCAATTTTTACTAATTATCAATTTGTGGAAGAAAATTCTTAATGTATTATTAAAATGTATCGTTAAAATGTTATTTGAATGAAACAACATTCATTACTGCAAAAAAATGGTATTTTATAAATATCCGTTCGTTGAAAGAAATGTAATCCTGTATTAATTCGTTCGATATGCTAATCTTGACTGATACGAGAACTCTGAGAATTTTTAAACTCATGCAGCTAAAATT
Organism: Mycetomoellerius zeteki; assembly: GCF_001594055.1. NCBI lineage: Eukaryota > Metazoa > Arthropoda > Insecta > Hymenoptera > Formicidae > Mycetomoellerius > Mycetomoellerius zeteki. The sequence continues at coordinate 1,311,829 of NW_017255965.1, forward strand.
CGTCTGCTAAAACTAGATTATCGTTTTTGCTGAATTGATCGCTACTCCTCCGCGTCGTACTGTTATCCCGGAATTCGTTACGTTATCGGATTTCTCACCTCCGTATTTGATTTTATCCAGCTGCTGCGTGAACGTTCTCAGCTCTGGGTTCGAGAGGTCGCCTACCTAGAAAAGGACCGAGATCGTCTATGACGTCGCTTATTCTGAGCTTTACTTAACATGTGATAAGCATTTGTAGGAGAGATTGGGCATGTACCTGTAAAAGAAGCGATACCGCCACGATCCCCTGCGCCCTGTGTAGGGCGTCCGAGAAGTTGTTATAGAGCTGCGAGTTGAAGCCGAATATCTGAAGCTACGAGAACAAAAGGCTTTGAACGTATTTAGAGACTTAAGATTAAAGAACTTTTTTTCTTTTTTTTTAACTTAAGTGCATCAACGAGAATTTAATTTCGATTGAATTCTTCCACAAACAAGCTTTGATGTTGAAACGGAAAAGATCGCGAGGAATGTCGGAGATTTTGAAATATTTTTATTTGTCTCTCTGTCGTTTCGTACCTCGGCAGGAAATGCATGTCCATCGACGGTGTGCTCGCTGCCGATGCGATCGTCCGCGCCGAAGTGCAAATGAATCTCGTGAAATTGATAACGATAACTGAGCGGACCACCGGAGATGTTGACGGGATGGCGGGTGTCGTTCTCCACGGCGAACACAACACTATGGCCGGTGTTCGCCAATATACCGTTGATTCTGTGCTTATCCAAATGAAGCGGTTGTAAATTCGGGTCGAAAAGCAGTTGATTAGGATCGAGATTGACTGGTGATTGTCTTCGACCTTTGTTACACAGCCACCATTCCGGATTGATAAGACCCCAGAAGGCAGGACCTTTGAATAATCGAGGGAATTTTTTAGATCATATGTTAGATAACAAGAGACAAAGATATTATCGATAACGATACTAATTTGAAAACCGATCTGGCTTACCAGAAATACCGTCGTATGTCCACCATTCTTCCCAGCTAACGGGTGTCGACTCTGCAAATATTTTATTATTAACAAGTGATATAATCTCTATGAGAAATCCGATAATTCAGTATAAATTTATGAGAATTGGATAAATGCATTATTTGGCGTCGAGAATGGACAAAAGACTCTTTGTGTTGATTGAATCGCATTAAGTAAATGTGTTATTTACGTCATAATAGCTTCTAATAGCACAATATTATCTATCCACTGAATTATGATTGGATGATCCAACGTCCATGGAGTAAAAAGCTTTTAATACTCCAATTTCTTATACAAAAAATTTAATAACAGTAGCGTAAAACTTTGATAAATATATCAGGATTAAAATACATTGTGAACTAAATTAAGCTAACGTTTTATTATATATTGATTATATATGTCTGTTCCAATTTACATAATATTATTTAAAATAAAAAAAGATATTTTTAAAGCACATGTTAAAAATAATGTCTACGAGATGGTAAAAGCAAATACAGGACCACGTATTAAAAAATATCAAGGAACGCATAACAATTGGACATACAAACCTTTTATCAAAATGACAACAAACACTCCCCAGACACCCAGGAAGACGGAACTGAAGGGGGCCATTCCTAGCGCTGTGCGGTCTTCGTCAATTGAACATCATTCGGCTCGTTTCTGCGACACAGAGAGAAGGAGAACCAGTTGATTCACGGGCTGGGCACGAAAGTGCTCGCGTGTCGCGCACCCTCTCACGTGCCCCTCCGAGGCCCGCGGAGGTCGCGACTTTTGCCCTCTCGGGTAACTTCAACAGCCTGAACCATCCACGAGAGACTCCGATGAGCCCCGGTAACTTTCGAGGGAGAGAAACTTGACGATCTACGATAACGTAATTGATCCGTCAACCGTACCGCCCCTCCAAAAAGAACAAAAAAGAACAAAAAAGAAAGAAAATCCGCGAACCGCCGTCGTCGGTTCTAATCTAATCGTTCGACGTCACGCAACGCGACGACTCTGACGCCGACGAACATCGACGTTGAATTTGCATCTCTGACGCTCGTTCCGCACGAGAAGATTATCGTGTGGCACGATAACGCTCGCGGGTGACTCTCACGTTCGTGTGAATTCTCGCGTATCGGCATGCCATTACAACAAGTCCGTAACCGGATCAGTCCGTTTTGTCTTGAGCAAGGGGAAAAGCTCTTTCTCTGTCTCTCCTGCCGTTCGCGGTATTTTCACGGTATGTTCGCGGAATGCGTGCAACAAAGAAAGTATCGAGTGTGGCGCAAGTTCGAGCAAATATATGAGTAAGAAAGAAGAGACAAAATCCGCAGTCATCGTTGTCCGGCGTCGCTTAAATGGGGGCGGGGTTCTCTCTTCGCTCGATCCCCACTCTGGTCCATTCTGTGGAATCCACTTCACCCCGGGTTCCTCCACGGTACTCGAGCGGTGTATTCTTAGGTCAGGGAAAACTCGAGTGCGCGGCTCGCTTCGATCGATCGATCGGATCTCTACACGTCCGTCCACGCGAAGAAAAAAAAAAGAAAAGAAGACTCTAGCTAGCGAGAGCGAGAGAAAGGGGGGAGGGGAGAGAGAGAAAGAAAGAAAGAGAGAGCGAGAGAGTACGTGCTCTCCGCACGCTCGTGAATTTCAAAGGGTAGCCACTCTTCGTCGTCGCCGCATCAGCCGCGCGGCTTATTCTCTTTTTCTCTATCTCCCTCTCTCTCTCTCTTTTTCCTCTCTTTCTTGTCTCGACTTCGCCGATGTGTCTTCGAGATAGATACTTTTATCGCGCATCGAAACTCGCTGCTGAAATATCTCAAGCCTTCGCGCCCATCGATCGTGCTTCGCACGTAGCCACTTCATCCTGCTTTAGTCGCCTATCGACCGATACAAACGGACTTTCTCCCAAAACGCCAGAAGTTTGTGTTCACTGTTGAATTTTCACTGTTCTCGTCAGAAATAAATTCAAGAAATACGAATATAACTAAAAAATAGTCTATCAGATTACACAAGATAGGTTCGTTACGAAATTCACTTAGAAAAAGAAATTAATTTATCATTAAATCCGATGATAAAATCGGAATTAATAATAAACTTATTCTTTTTTTAGATTAAATAAATAATATTCTATATTATATATTATAATTATATATACGATGTAAATAAAGAAAGAGAATTGAACTAATCTGAGTTAAAGACAATTCTTGCGCGCGCGCGTATCGATAAAATCTAGCTCCTTTTAATTACATAGTCATTATTTGACGTTTTTTTTATCCCAGATGAATCGTTTAAATTTTTTAAGTGAAACGCTTTAAAACTGACAAAGAAAAATTCGATACTATACTATGACATTTTTTAAATTTGTCAACCTATTTCTACATACAAATCACTCAGCATTTAGAGAAATGTCAGTGTTATTTAAAAAATAACTGGATTTTTTATTACATTTTAGTTCGTTTTTTGAACCAGTGTGTTTAGTAATCGGACAATTAAATCGAAATTTGAGTTTTTACGAGAATATAATTTTACAAAACTTTATTATTATTTATTAATTTTAACAGGAATTGTTGAAAACAATGACAATTATACTTAGCATTATACTGTATGACTCATTTTGTATGAGTCTTGCATTTTGAAAATTAATTATACAAATTTTAATAAAATATCTCACACTTAGAGAAGCGCTATGTGATATCATTCAATGTAATTTAGTCAATTTAATTATTTACTTTTTTTGCGAAAAAGAACATCAAATTATCGCTATTTGTTCGAAATAATTAACACTTGTAGTACGTTCAGCTTCATCAGTTTTTATTTAGTGACTCGAAGGGGATTAACTCGATATTTCGCGAGGTCCGTCATACCCACGGGAAACGATGCGCGTAGGAATCTTGATCGATTTACCGTATTACCAGAGTGCAAGCGTTTCATCTCTTGTTGCTTCGCGTTTCCAGGCCGAGCGAGTGGCTAAACTCAAATTGTTATCACCGTTAATCGATTAATCGAACGATGTTCCACCGCCGGCGAGCTTCTCCATCCCGAGCAACAAACATTCCATCCGCGCGTTCTGAATCCCAGACAAACGCGATGGTAAGGACCGACGCGAGTGTCTCGTTCACACAGAAGAAGAGCGATCGCTTTTCGGTACGATTGCTTTCCTCTTGGTAAATCGCGATTCCTTCATACCTTAATCCGCTTCTGCTTCATACGCCGTATTCTCACACCGCGTTTCCCTCTTATATATACACGTCTCTATTTCCCCGTTTCCTTATACCCCCGCTTCTACTCGATCGCTTCTACTTATAGCTTCATGCTTCAGTTGCTCGCTACCTCATACCTGGATCGTCCTTGCTTTTCATATCATCTTCGCGACGCCGCGCACAGTCACGCGACGAAGACACATCCTGACGTTTATCCTGTCAACTAAACCGTCTTCAACACATTCGACGCGGAAGCGGGTTACGGGTGCTGATCGAGGATGATTGAGAAGTAGAGGGAAAG
>NW_017255965.1:1316350-1318962 GCF_001594055.1 Mycetomoellerius zeteki
GAGTAAGAGAGTAGGTACACGCAGGTGCGACGGGGGGCAGGAGCGCGCGCGAATCGATCGCGGGGTCCGCGACGCGAAACGCCGCGACGCGGCGACGAACGAACGGTGCGGCCGAAAATTCGCGTGACGAGAACGCGAAATGGGGAACGCGCGCGGCGTCTCCCTTGCGGAAATCAATAAGCGGCGATCGCAGAGCGTGTTTCTCCGCGCCGTCCTGATGCTTCCCGGTTTCGTCGACGATTCGACCTCGCGCGCGCGAGCCGGCAAAAAAAACCTCTACATATCCCCTGAAGAAAGAAAGAAAGAAAGAAAGAAAGAACCTACCCCCTCTGCATACGGTTCGCCTCTCTCGTTCGCTCGTTAAAACCAGAGGATACTGACCGTGGACGACGAAAAGGACGACGTCTTTCTTTTCCTCCTCCTCCTCCTTCTCCGCCGGCGCACCACTTCTTCCACCGATTTCGCCGTCGACCGCGGCCACGACGACGCGCGCCACGCAGGCCGGTGTCCCCTTCGAGGACGATGCCGCCGGAGGACGATGCCGCCGTGCGCGTCGCGGCAGATTCGCGGCCCGGCGCCCGAGAGCTTTCCACGGATACTCCCTGTCTTTTATTCTCCCGATTTTCTCTCCGCTATCTCGTATTCCTCCTCTTTCACCTGTTCTACCGATTTCCTTTTTTTCCCCTCGATCACGGAATAATTTCGTTAAAAGCGCACGGCGGCGAAGGAACGACGAAGGAGGAACGACTGCCCTACGAGGCGACTGTATACGTCCCTCCTCGCGCGTCCTCACCCCCTACACCCCTTCTCCACGCTTGGATCCCTTTCTCTTTCCACGGCATCTCTCTTTCACGTCTCTCGACGTTATCGTGGCGCACGCGCCAGGTGTGTCCTTCCTCTCTACCCTCCGCGTGTGCGCTCTCTCCATTCTCTCTCTTTGCCTATCTCACCTTCTCTCTTTCCCCTTTCCCTCCTTCGTCGCTCTCTCGCGCGCGCGATCTATTTCGTATTCGTTCTTCCTGCACGTCCCGCTCAGCTCGCTCGCTACGCTCGCGCTTGTTCGGCCGTCGCATCGACGCGTCCGGACATGGTGAACGAGATTCTTGTGCCTCTTCGTTCGCTCGCACGTTCGCTCCGTTCGCTCGCAGCCATCATCATCGTTCCTCGTCAGGACGTTTGCGCACTCGAGCCACTGGCATGAGTCGGGACAAGAGGAATGAAAGCATGAGGCAAAGGGACCACCCGGAGACGCTCCTCCGTCCTTCAGTGATGAAGGAATCCCGCGCGAGCCGGCTCGAATTACGGCGAATTGACCTATTTGCCTCAAAGGGGTGGGTTGCGCTCCTTCGGTAGGAGACGAGCCCGCTCTTGCGAGAAGCGTCCGGAATCGTAAGCCGGATAAGGGCGCAATGTCGTAGAGCGCGACCTCGAAGCCGCTCTCCGCAATTTCCCTTCCCTTTGTATGCAAGCGGCGGCGCTCGATTGCACAAAAGGGAGAGGGATCGAGGGTCGGGAAATCTTGGAGCGAATCCCTCTCCTCTTTCTCTCTCTTCTTCTTCTCTCTCTCTCTCTCTCTCTCTCTCTCTCTTTCTGTCGCCTTTACCCCTCGTCCCTCTCCGGCCATCGGATTCGCGTTTCTTTTCTTCTCGAGACTTGCCGCGCGTAACCAGAGCGCGCTATTATATCGGGCGTTCGGTCGGTCGATCCCAGGGTTGCTCCCGCTTTCCGGAGAAGTATGCCAGGAATTTATAGAATCCATCGGGGATATCGGCAAACTGATCCCATCCCGTCTGGATATTTCTTGAACCACCACAAACGTAGATATACAATTCTGAACGAATATTCGAATTATAATTATCACGCTGCGGAAATTTGATTGGCACGAATTTATTAATAACCGATATGTGGATCATTAACGTGTTTTTGTATACATGTGCTATGACGCGACACAGATTATGACGGTATACGATACGTATTAATGTGCAGGCTTTATAAAAAACGTCATAGGTATTTATGATAAATGTTATAAATGCGTGCATATGCATATACGTATTATATGCAATTCTTATTATGTAATATTACCGATGGCAATATTACTATTAATATCGATATCATTTAATGTATCAATAATTAGCATAAATGATAAAACTATATATACATATATTCTGAGTAAATAATTAAAAACAATTTATATTTACAGAAAGTGACTTTCATTTTCTAAATTTTGCCCGAATACGTTTTCAGAATGAGACAGTTATATTTAATTCTATGTTCCGAGAATATCTCTGCCAAGAAACTTCGCAGAAACGCTTCTATTTCCGTGAATTTCCTCGCGTTTTCTCTCGATTGAGGAAGGCTCGGCTTCTCCCGGGCAAGAGATGTAGGCGGCATCGCCTAGCGTTAATCCTGTCATCGACATCGGTCCGCGGAACTTTACGGCGGCGACTTCCGGCTCCGCCGTGAGAGTATATCGATAGACACATCGGGGCGAAATTACGCTCGGGGATCCTCTGGCGTTGGCGTTTCGAGGTCACCAGGCGCCCCCGCCAGGATCTCCGGCGCGCGGATACACCGAAAAGCCCCTGACTGGTCGACTCTACGCGGAGGCGCTT
>NW_017255965.1:1319013-1337561 GCF_001594055.1 Mycetomoellerius zeteki
GGTCGCCGCCGTCGCCGTCGTCGTCGTCGTCACTGTCGTTCTCCACGTTCTCTTCGTCTTGCACGCGAGAGACAGAGTGAAGAAAAGTGAGAGAAAGAGGATAGCTTTTGGACGATCGTGCGACCAACCGAATCGATAAGACGCATCCGAACATCCGGATGTACTCTCGCGGCTGCATCTGATTGCCCATTGCACATGCATGCCTGTTTGTGGATATTGGATTTGCCGCGAGACTTATGCCCGAGCCTCGCTTCGGCACGTTTAAATAACGACGGCTAGAAGCGGCGGCGGCGGCAGCGACGAGTGACGACGATTATGGGTTATCGATATTGCGGACTTAGCTCACCCCGCGCGAGCTGGGACGCTCATGGATATGCAAAAATGTAAAAAGCGCTTTCCCAGACAACGTGGGCGGGGGGTATTTGGACGACGATCGTGTCGCCCTGGCGTGAGCAAACTAGTTTGCCTCTTTCGGGGACACGTCAAGAGACGCCGTCGGGTCCGAAAGCCTATGGCCACTGGACAAATTCAGGGCGGTGTTTTTGGTCGATGTCCGATAGTCTAACGACGAGAGGCGGTATAAAAAGAGGCACTGCACAGGAAAGGTGTGGAGAGGAGAAAATTTATGGAACCATTACAAATCGGAAACGTATGTTATAGCAGAGTAAATTATGCAAACATTTTGATACGTTTACATAATTTTGATACGCGCGTAAATATATATCTGTTTGTAAAGGAAAAATTGCATATAGATTGTCTTTTTCATAAATAAAACTGTTTGAACGAAGAAATCGATCAAGGAAATGCGAAAAATAAAAGTTTATCTTGAAAAATATGAGTACCTGCCATCAAGATTTCTTAATATTTATCACACAGCTGGTTCTACAGTTTCGTCTGACTAACACGCAAGTGTTCCACTTACACGAGAGATAGCGGTTCATCATTGCGAAAATGTATAGAGGCAATTAGCCGTGTCACGTGACATTATGTTCTGTCAAAACTTTAGGCAGCTTTAGAACTGTTATTAACGTCTACAACGTTTCCATATCGTATATTTCGTACACTCTAAAATGCTACTATATGATTATTCAAGCCGAAAATACGAGTTTAAATTAGTGATTACCTTGCAAATTTTGGAAGTTTAAATTAGAGAGAGAGAGAGAGAGAGAGAGAGAGAGAGAGAGAGAGAGAGAAGAAATTCATGCATCCTGCTTGCCTTTCCACAGGAGGGACGGTAAATATCTCAGAGGGCTTTCAACTCTTTAAACGATCGTTTGAACGCGTAATTGCTATAACTGGATGCTGTAAGCATGGCGCGGCTTATGAATAGTAATTCGTGCATTATTATTAGCTTTGACTGCAACGATCTAATTACTATCAGTTTCCGATATCGTACTTATTAGTAGTCATCCAACGCAGATTACAAATACGAATTCCACAGATGAATGAAACAAAGAATGGAAAGTAAGAATAATGACCCATATTGACCTCAGCATGGAAATAGTCCGTGTTTTTTTTTTAACAACAATTATATAGAATGTTTGACAACTTTATAAATCTTGGACAGTAAGTATTTTTTTTTATATTTCATTAATTATTATAAAAAATTATTTATTTTAATTTGCAGGTTTACTTTGAAGATTTTATGAAAATATCGCAAAAAGATTAGATAATGATTGACTAATAAAAACTATTTCTGGGACTAGTTGTCCTATTAAAGTTTCAAATAGAATTTTTATATCCCTTATATTAATGAATTACATATCATTGTTAAATTAAGACAAAAGTAAGCATTTTGCACTTAAAAAAATCAATATTTTACATTGTAAAGATAATTTTTGTTTCTGCTTTTAAGTCAAAGAGTGATGCTCTTTTCATTCTGCACTCGGATACTTGGAGTCAACCGTTAATCGAAGTCATGGGTAATGTCCGGAAAATTACCTAGGCATCCAGGATAAGATCCGAAATATTTTAATACTTGCCTGTAGACAACATGATTCCCAAAATATTCGCAACGGAAGTTCCAGAATAATAACTTTACAGATACGAATAAATAACGAATTATTGTTCATCTCAATTTAAATAGATTTTTCAAAATTGAATACAAGATTTGCGATATTATTGCGAAATATCACAAGATTATAATAAATGATAACGTTTCTCGAAATTTCCTTCTAATTGACTATTCGTTAAAGGGAATTATTAAAGTAGAGTAGGTTTTGCGATGTGCTTTGATAATTTATCGATAAGGATCTCTAATATTCACAAAGGGGAATTTCAACTTGTTTATACATTTGCGCTTTCAATTTTAAAATCGTCAAAAGTTCACACATTGAATTTCATCTTATTTTCGTATCGTTTATAAGCATTATGTTACCTTCTATTTGAATTTCAAATTACCACAAAAGACATCTCGCCAAGAATTCCCAGCCGTGAGATCCACCCGAACATGCGGCAATAACAAGTAGTAGCTGCAATAAAAAAAAAATAGAGGGAAGGAACAGTCGCTCGAAGTTACTTCTTCGAATAGTAGCGATGAAACATTCTTTTCAGGAGTCGAATACAGAAACGTCGTTGGTCGCAAAAATCCAATAAAGACGGTGCTCGTAAAGCGAAGCAAAGAAAGGATTACCATACCGACGAGAATAATGCGCGATGTAATGTGATGGTGAATTATAATGGAATGTCATCACGTTCTTAGAACGTTAAGAAAAAAATACAACTTTTTTTAGTTGCGATTTTACATATGTAAAACTGTGAGAATCTATACGATTTTCGCTACCATAATGTCTCGCGCGTGCCATCCCTTATCTCCAGAAATCTAATACTGGTCAATTTAATATACTGAAAGATAGTTATTAATTGCTTATTTTTAATATTAACAACACTGTTATTTAATATTTTTAGCATTCTAATAACATTTAAATAAACAATTAATTACTGTCCTCCAGTAATGAATTAGCCATTAGATTTCTGTAAAAAATTGGCTGATTGTCAGTATTTAAATAATTTACATACATTGATTTGGATTTTTTAAATATTATCTTTTTTAACGTTACATTTTATTTACATTATTTATAGACATATGAGGTTTATTTAAAAAAGTATAAGACCCAAATTTTGATTGAAAATATCTTGATACACAAGTTACTTCACTTTGAGTTATCTCGTTGAACATTGGCTCTCTGATTTTCGTTTATTTTAACTTCTGAAGTAGCTTGAAAGAGACGATACGCATATGGCTATTGTGGCACGATGTCCCTTTATGATTTTCTCTTCCAGTAGCTACCTGCTACTTTTCTAGGGCTCGCTTGAAAAGACAAAACACGCAGATGCACATTTCATGGATTCGATGCGCGGCATGGAGACGCGAGCCTAACTTGACAAAGAGTGCGGGCGTCGGAAGTGAAATGCAGCGCGATATAATAGTACGCCAGACAAATGTCGATGTGCGAGCAACAAGTGCCGAGAGGGCCGTCTACTTCTGACAATGAGCAGGAAATCTGGCCGGCTCTCTACGGATACGTGTGCAAGTAGAGAGTGTAGGAGCGCGCGCTGGTCACAAAGAGGCATTGCAGTCACAATTAGCGATCACGCAAATTCAGGTCTCGTTCCATTCAGCGACAGCTGTACTTTATATGGAGTCCCCCAACACCGACATATCGCACGGCGACGAGTCGAAAGCACCGCGGAACACGAGAACGCTTTGTTGTGTAAGAAATGTAGTGGTGGAGCGCGAATTGAATCAGTCATTCCGAACGAGCCCTGTCTTCACTAAAGTACGTTTTACGGCGAAGATGGAAAAGCCAGTAAAATGAACGATAAAATAACGTTTCGATAGTGTAACGAAAGCGATTTAATGTTTGGAAGACAACGCTGGACGTTTCATAAAATATTCGTGTCTATCGAGCTCAATAAGAAAAAATTGTCCAAACATAAATTTAAAATATTTAAGATCCCGTAATAATGTATATCGATTCGAATTGATGCGATTACTTCTTACTATAATTGAAAAAATTTTAGAAAAAATTTATATTTCATATAGCTTATTTGCTACAATAGTGACAAAACTTAAAAAAAAAGTTTTTCAGATAATAAAAATTTGAATGTTTGGATTCATTAAAAGTTTGTAAAATTAATTTTTAAATGCAATTTTGATAACTGGTTGCAGAGGAATAAAATTATATTTTTTTAAAGTATATTTTTTAATTTACATTTTCTTTCTTTTTCAAAATATATATAATTTAAAAAATTACAATTATAGTAGCAAATGAGCAAATTATATATATACGGCTAAGAATATTATTACAATATTATCCACTGTATCAATTGATTTTTATTCACAAATGTGAGTGTACGTTAATTGTTTAATATATATGTGTAAGTATTAGTTACGAGCGCCGTGCGAGTGTATAGTTTCTCGTGCGCGTGAAGAGCCGTGTCACGAGCATAATAATTGGTAATTGATAATTGAGGAAATACGCGGCAGATAAGGGAAACAATAGCGCAGCGGCGTTTTGTGCGGCTAGGGAAGTAAACGATATATTAATCCTACAAATGTATACGCTTATCTACCTCCACGATCGCGTTTTTACAGTTTACACGCGATACAGTCATTAAAAGAGAATTCGATATGTATCGCCGCGTCATTATTATACCGCCTGATCTATCGCTATACCTTGTAACTCTCGTTTTATATTCGTGACAGGTGTAATTTAGAAATCGAACAGGTACTTAGTGCGGGCCTCGGGTGCGAAATATTACCCGGGGATCGTAAAAGAAAACGTTAAACAGCAAGAACGAGATTCTGCCTGATTTTATGACATTTATGCGGACGTGAGCGGCAAGCGAGAAAATGCATAAACAATATGGATATAATTTTTAATTACGAGACGACAATAAACATATTCGAAATGAATCAGATCCCGCGAGTGTAGTAGTACGTTGAATAGTAGATAAATATTCCTTTATAGTTGAAAAAATTAATTACTAATTTATGTCAAAGTGTCAGCGGATGATATTACCACGCTTATAAAGTGTATAATTATGCTATTATTCAAGACTGATGTCGACATCGTGATTTACCTGATAAGCATACCAGTATAAAGCATATCAGCGTACTACTATAAAGTAGCTACCTGTGCTATAAGTTTAGCAAAGCGTTACATAGAATAATGGATAATTATTTAACAACCAACACATTTCTGCTAATTGATATTAATATCATTATGAAACGTTTAATTATGTTATTATTTGACGCTCTACGAATACATGCATCGATATAACATAAATGAAATAGTTACATCTCATTCCACAAATACGTGTACATTATAAAGGCCTTAATAATAGGCGAGCTGTAATTGTCAAGTCATATCGCTTACTGCGAATAGTTAAATTTTCTCAGAGTTATTCAATCTGAATAGATTGTAGACATTCTCTGGGTTATGTTAATGAATTATGATCAGAAATACAATTTACATTAATAAAAAAATAATATATTTCTTGAAAATGGTTATCTAAGGAAAATTCAATAAAATTTTAAAGTTTATACACAATAACATAAGATTTAAAAATTACTAATAGATAAAAATGTAAAAGATATATATCTTCGATATTTTCTGAAACTTGACGGAATCTTATCGACGACCATGGATTCTACATTTATTTCTTACTAATACATGATTAGGCGGGCATCTGACAGGAGCATCTATGATTTCCCGAAAGTTCGATTCATTCCGCTTTAATAGTGTCGTTTCGTTCCAGTTCGGTTCCAAGGTCGGTTGGATCGTTTCGGGATCGGCAGTCGAATGTTGGTGCAGGAATAGAGAGTCGATTCCGGTTTTCATGGTACCCTTGATTGTCTGCCCGATGTTGTTCAATGTGTTTCCGATATCATTCCAGACAGAACGCCTCGCTCGGAGGCTGCTGGCTTGTGTGGCGCACGTCAAAGCGACGAGCAGCAGAAGCACGCTCAGAAAACGTTGAGGGAAATAAAATCTCATTTCTGTATCTTTCCTTGAAGGCGCGAAGAACTGCCACCTTAAACGAACCTTAAACAAGTTCGATATGTTATTGCGAGATATTTCCGGTATAGTATTATGTTAGAAAATATATTGTCTAATATTTTAAAATATTAGAGACAATAGATTTTCCAACGTAATACAATATTTAAAAATTTACAAGATATAAATAGATAATAATTGTTATCTATTTATACCTTTTAAATTTTTTAATTTTGAACTAGTACAACTATTATCAAGAATTATTGCGATGTTCCAACATTAAAACAACGATCGTCTCTCTTAGTTTATTCTCGAGTTTCAGATTCTCGAGTAATCAAGAGGAGTAGCGCGATAGTGTTGGGATACTCTGTATCTCTAATGGTTACAAACATCTGTAAACACTCTTAGTAGGACGAAATTGAGTAACTGTGATATGATTCATATTATCAATTTATTTTCAAGTTCATAGTATACAGAATAATACGGAGAACTTGAGTGTATTATCGTAAAATTCTATATGTAATGTATGGCAAAGGGGAAAATGGTTATATTTATATATATTATATTATATATATTATATTATATTATATTATATTATATTATTACACTCTCAGACATTAAAGGAGCAATATAGTATAATCCAATCCCTCGAATTAAATAACATTTTGTTACTTTTAACATCCATCATGTATGTTAAAATGTAAATCAATCCATTTCTGGAGTTAGTTCAATTTTTTTATTTCAAAATAAACGTCCGTATTAACGTATGCACTTATTAATAACAAACTAAATTTAAGTCAAATTTAATATACTTTCTTGAATTAAATTGTTTAATTCCGTTGTTTTAATTAAATTAACTACATATTGAGTAAGACCAGTAGTGATTTATAGAAATGAATAAAAATAACTCAAATTGGATGTAATTTGATATTATGAATTTAACAGTGTATATTAAATTGTATTAATTAATATTAATTATATTAATTATAAATTACAATAATTAATATTAAATTATATAAATAAATATTACATTAAATATTATATTAAATTAAAAATGTCTGCATCTTGAAAATTTGCTGTCGAAAGAGAGAATGTTAAAAGAATGCACTAATAGAATATAACTCATAATACGTCGAAAGTGATCAGAAATTGGCAAACTCACCAAATTTTTAATTATGCTTTGAAGCTACAATAAGATGAATAATAGAAAACATATAATGAGATTGAAAATGTGTACCTCCGTTTTCTATCTGTTTCAACTGCGTCTGAAAGTGGTGCGCAATCGTGGAGAGTAGGTTACGTGCCGCGGAAAACGATGAATGGGTTGTCAGAAATGAGTTGTTCGGATCACGGTGGTAGAAGGTTCTTATCGTGCGGAATGAAGTAAAATACGAGCCTGTTCAGAAACATTTATGTGCACGTGCTCAATAATGTTTCCTCGCCCCTGTCTGCGCCTAGTCACGCGATTGCGCTCTCGTCTCGTCTCGCCGCGATTCTCTGAATGTAATATAATACACACCATGTATTTTCCGTGTATTATAATACAGCCGTCGAACGCACTGTGATGCGAAATCAAATGTTATTATGGCACATCGTCTGTCTTCTCACGAACAGATTTTGAGCCGCAAGAGATACATCGCAAAATCGATATTGATGCATAAGTCGCATTGTTTTCTTAAACATTCTTTCTCAATTAATGTATTTTTTAGTATTTCTTTATTTTTTATTTAATTAATGTATTCTTTAGTATTTTAAAAAAATTAAAAAAGATATTGACTATAAAACTGTTTGAAATAAAGTTAGAACTTTCAATAATTAATGAGTTTCTGCGAAATGGTACCTAATGCATGTGCATTTAAAGGATCTAAAATTTTCCGTAAGGTATACCTAATCTTATTCAAATACCGTTTAGTATTTTAACGCGCCGATAAGTATGTAAAATCAGCTTAGAGCGATAATTCTTATTATTTATTATATGTATGACTTTCGATGACTTTCTAAGGATATAAAATTGTTATTATTTGTTATTGTAAGTCAAAACGTTTGAAAGTTATATTAATGTACTTATATATAAATTAAAATGAAATTTATCTTATAAGTAAACTGTAATTGTTCGGTATAAGCCTTGATATTAGTTATATTGCGTTGCATTATTTATTTTTTATTTTATACCGTTTAAAATAATAAACAATTTAACAAATTCAAATTCACGTTACGTTGGAATATGCTTATCGAACTTATGTATAAAAGTAAAACTTGCAACAAAATTTAATAATATATGAACATCAAGATAGTTTCAAATTTATTTGCATGAAATGAACTATGCAATGACTACAAAGCGTAACCGATATTTTTGCATTTTCTGAGAGACTTTATGTTTCATCCATCTCTTCTCTTCGTTATTCGATATCGAGAATCGATCTAAAAGCAATGAATGCTATGGAGAATTTCTCGTTTTGCTCTGAGCAGTTTACTTTTTTAATCACGGCGCTGTTACAGTAATGGTAATTACAGCGTAGCGAGATATTGATCAAGCTTACGTGCCGGGTGTTTTCAAAGAAAAAATCAACACCAGAACAATTTTTGATAAATTTGTAATTGACCACTTTTTGATATAACTTTAATTAATAGCATAAAAAATTAAGTAAATATCGATTCAACACAAATACTTTATTAAATTATAGGAAAGTTTAATGAAATTAGTTTTCAAAATAAAAATTGTAATCTTTAATTTAAGTTAGACTGTATTAATAAGAATTAACATTTGAATAAAAAGATTATTGAATGAGATTGGCAATCTTTCTTATAGACAGTGACAAGCAATTAAATTTTTGCTTAGGAGAAATCAATTTGTTCAAGAACACAGTGATGGGATCCATTAGTCCTATTTCTTCAGAGCTGTGAAGATAGCTTCAGATTCTTCTACACGAAAGTGTTAGATAAATGAAGATAAGAAAGTTGAAGGAGAGAGGACTGTACATCAAATGTACGTACGTGAGAAAGGATTCTCTACCTGGTTGCGTTTTTGCACTTTGTATGCCAACGACGTTTTATATCTTGCCGGTACCTAGCTGTAAAACCCCGTAGTGCCTGCTCACAATGTAATAAACTCACTTCCAGGACGAATAACGAACGTTATTCACGGGGGACGCGCAGCCGTGGCGAAGGCTTTCTTTGAGCGACGGCAAGACGTAAATGCGAGAGCTTTCTCCGACCACCAAGTCCCGTGTACGTCTTGCCGACGAGAATGTATCGTTTTTTAACGGGTGAGTCAAAGGGGCGTTTGTTTTATCTAAGCGTATGTGAATCACTGATGCGATAGACGCTATCGCACATTTGCTCTCTCAAATTTCCCATGCTTTCCATTATTAGTCTGGATTTCTCGTTAATTCGAGTGGTAAATCCCGCTATCTTCTCGACTCTCCACGATAGACACATACACATATATATAATATATGTAGTAAAACTTGGAATCTCCGCGTATGCTCTTACATGGCACAAGACTTTAATCAATCTAGAATTACTTTTACATAAATGGGAAAATTCCGATACTATTGCCCAATAATAACTTTTACGGTACGAATGAATGACAAAATAATTTATTCACTTAATCTCAAGCTATTTTAAACAAGAGTTTACAAATTTTATATTTTACAAAATGTTATTTTTGCTACTTTGAGACACATTCAGAATTGAATGTTCACTGTTACAAAAATCATTGAGTGGAACTTAATAAACGTTGCACTAAAAAAGTCATTCACGTAAATTGACTAAAAAATCCATAGACGAAGTAAAAATATATACTTTCAATGAATATTTTTTTTACTCATGCGCACATCCTATTAAACTAACTTTCATGCATAAAAAAATCTAAATTATTTGGTATAGTGATCAAAGGATACAGGCCGTTCGTTAAACCGAGTTACTTAACCAACATGTATGCGATGTACGTTTTTATTATTGGATATCTCTCCCGTTTTTGCCGGCTGTAATCTGACACGACTACAGGTCTCACGTGTATTACAAAATCCGTGTACACGAACAACATGTACCCGCATATTGAAAAGCAACTAAAGCCATGCTGGTATATATATAACTACACGTCAGTAATAACTGTGTTACACTAACCGTGCGCAACATGCGTTTGTATACACATGTATTGGATTTCGCGTATACGTATAATTTAAGCATCCGATATCATCGAGATCCGTGTGAACATTTTTTCTGGAAGATCTTATTAGGTTAAGGTCGATAAGGATTGTTCACGATGAAGTCGTTAAACGTCATTTATGTAAAATATTACAGCATGTAAACGATATGTGCACACGTGTCACCTATCAACAAGGGGCGATAAAAGTGGCATAGCTGATTACACGCGAGGTAACGAGCTTCAAATGTGACTGTGTAATGCAGGAATATGGTTCGGTGTAGATCTGATATAATTAATATATTAGATATATTAATAAAATGTGTCGCGCTCAATATTGTTCGTGTTAAAGCAATAACACATAAAGTTTCTACTCGTCATCATAAGAAGAAGTCGTATCAGTGAATATTGCAAAGCGTTGCAAAGTTCCGTGCGGCGAACGAAGATCCGATAAATAATTCGAGTTCAGTCTTCTGTGGAAGTTTCTCAAAATGTTTTCGTAAACATCTGTTCGATATGTAAAATATATTCGTGCGTATTATTTTTTCAGCAGGGAATTCATCATGCGTCAGATAAATAAAGTTTTTTCTTGCTCGGACTTGTTTTGCAGTTATTTATATTTTCATAGATAAATATAAAAATATAAGTATTATTATATTATTAATAATTTATATAAATATAATATATTTATATGAAAATATAAATATAATTAATATGAAAATATTATTATAAAAAATTGTATATAAATCACTTCAATAGTACTTTTTCATTATCAAAGCTACGGAAAAAGAGATCTTATGCTTATATATATCGTTAGATTCATTTCTCGTAAATTAAAATTTGTAATTTTACCACAGCAAATATTGCTTGGAAACTGCGGGCATGCTAAGTGGAGTCTGCTCTTTATGGTCGTCCAACCGCAAGATAATTTTTTATAGCGCGCTTGAGAGCGAGAAATTTAATTGCCCAAGTTTGCTGCTTTACAACTTTGTATCTTGTATGTTTCAAGTATTGCATCAAAATGTTTCGTAGTGCTCAAAACGATTGCAGTCGCGATAAGTTCTACACGAGTTTTTTCACAGAGCAGTGGAGTAGTTAAAATTTTTGAATCAGTATGGAAACTTTGCCGATGCACTTTTTTAATTTTTAATAATATAGAATATTTTTATTAATATCATTTTTTATTTTTTTACTAATATTGGATAATTTTTACTGTTAAATAAATTATTTTAGTTAAATAATGCACGGAAAGAATTTTATTGAAATGTCTAAACATTTACCCCTAAAGGGAGATACGGATTTCAAAATAATTTTGTTGGACCATTAAAATAATTATATAGAAAAAGCATGATGAGCAATGCTGTAAAAAGTTTTGACATTCAAGCAATTAACCAGTTTGAAAGTTCTACATAATTATTTTAACAGTCCAACAAAATTATTTTTAAATCTATATCTAGCTAAATTTTAAATATTTCAACAAAACTATTCTTTCTGTATGCATTATAAATTTATATAACAAGGCTTTTTTGTGATAAATTTAAGTAAAAATTTTCTTTCTCACAAATGAGTTTATTAACAATTTTATTGAGCCACTCATTACAATAAATGATGTAATTTATTTCTGAAAGTCCGTAGTGATCAAGAGATTAAATTGGTGTGATGACAGACGGGTTTAATTACGTTAACCTTAATTTAATCGTCCCAAGTCCATCGTGTTTCATAATTATGTACCTGGTAATGACCTTAAATTATAGGACAACAAATCAGACTGTTTAAGCATATGCAATTTACCAATATTTACACATATCGATCCGCGTACCTAAGGCCATTTATATCGCTTTCGTGCACATTGATGCAGCTTCCGAAAAAGGAAATTGCATTCACCGAATGACAACGTGAAAAGTTTAATTCTTCGCTTGGTGCTTTCATTAAGTCCTTAAATAATTTACATTCACGCGCTCACAGGTCGTTAGGATAATTTATGCGCTTTTTATACGCCGTAACGGTCACCGTAGCAAATATTTCATCCATGTTGATCGTTCCTCAGAAACATAAAAACTATACAATTCTAATGTGAATTTTATAACAATGGAGAGCAGATGTTACAAGTTTGATTATAATTTTCACTTTTCATGTTAGCGTTAATTCATTTGATCATATTTCAACTACAAGATTCAAATTAATATTCAGTTAAATTTTTTAAATATTTTTATCAGAGAAATTTTGCCAGAAACGTATACATTAAATAATTCTTTTTCTTCCTGTTGTAATACACACGAGTTAGTTTAACATCGCGAAATTATGATACCGTCGAGCGAGGAATTTACGTCTAGTTGCACGTGAAAAAATTCGCCGTAGCAATTATCGTCGAGGTTTTATTTCCGTTAACAAAGTTTTTATCGTCGTTCACGATCGCGTCTACAGTAGGAAACGTTTTTAATGTATTCACGCGTGACTCTTCACGTTCATCTCTACGCGTAGCAGGAATACAGAGTGATTTATAAAAGGGAGGATATAACGTGTGTGCGATAAACTTGATTCTTCTCGGTAAAATCTGCATGGAAAAAAATATCGGGCAGTTAATCACGCCAAAATTAATTAGCGCGTGATTAATTAAACGTATGTCAAGGTATCAAATCGACCGATCTCCCAGGAGTTCGCTCTCTGACTCCAGTTCGGAACTTCGAATTAATTAACCTTTCGATCTAACGGACAAATTAAGCAAATCATCTTACAATTAGTGGATGAGTACTTATGCACGAATACGTATGCAGCTGCATCGTTGACTCTTTAATTTATTATCAAATGCATTCGCAGAGTCGGTAGACCGTTGACTCATGCTTTATGTAAAGTTGGTATGTACATAGTTGCCGAATGTACCATTTCATTCAACCTCAGCCTTTTCTTTTTTAATTAAGATGAGGGTGACTTGACCGACTCACAAACGGAGATGCATGTGCGTTTTCCAGCATGTGAAAATTGCAACTGCACGTTTATCGATAGTGGAACCTTGCGACACAAATTCAATAGTAAACGTAATAATATATTTATATAAATTTATCTACTATCGCAATATTCTCGACTGATAGTAATATTATTTATTTATGCTGCAGGTAATACCGATAAACGATCTTTCTTGCGTACATTCTGAGAAATAATATTTATTGACATTATAATTTTTAATTCTGTTATTTATTATTTTATTTCATGACAGTTAAATAAATATCTATAATATTATATGTATTATTTATACTGTAATTTACTTTTTAAAGCTTACCAGTAGAGCTTCTCAACTGCTTGATCCACTGAGTTATATCTGGATCGGAATGTGGTAGATGTCATTCAAAGTATTTCGAAGCTCCTTTAACTGTAGTAAATAACTGTCCTTTCAATATTTTAGTTTTAATTTTTATTAACAAAATATTTTCTATATATATCCCTGAAATGTTGTATAAAATTTAAAAAAATATATAGATAAAAGAGATCTATTAGTGATAAAAAAGCAATATAATTTACATATATTACGAAATAATTATTTCCTCTGATTTCTCTTAAATATTATTTGAAAAGCGTATATTCAAATGAAATTAATAATTTAACAATTCTTATAATTCTGACAAATTGAAAAATATTTTATATATGTACATAATGTGTTATGTAATGTACTATTTCAAATATTGTGTATCAGCCACGGTATTTAACTAGCACATGATACAAATTTCTATAATTTCGACCGCGCATTTATATTGCTCAGCATATTAACTGCTTTACTACGATAATATAACCATTTTGCATGGAATTATTTTACATAATCATGTATTTGCGCATAAAAGTCGATTGCAATTCCATCTATTAGTGCGGCGTTATCCGCGTTATTATCTCTAGAAATTTCAATTAACTATTTTATAAACATCGTTAAATTTACTATTTATTTAAATTTTGAAACAATAATAGGAACCATCAGATAAGGTTTATTTAAATAATATTTTGTCCGTTTCAAAGAAGCAAAAATATTTCCAGGAGGAGAGAAGATCCCTCAATGTTAAAGATAACTTTATAAAAAGTATGCCGTCTACTTTATGCGAAAATTTCAATTTTATTTTAGTCTGTCGTCGAGACGATCGATATAACGTTGCATGCGATTAGGAAATTCTCGCGAAATTAAATTTCCACGAGAATGAACGTAGTTTGTGCTACACTATAGTTATGTACTATAATATATCGCGTGAGAAGAGGAACAATAATCTTACTATGCGTTCGCATCCGGGATCGCAAGATATTTAACAAATTCCCAATTTCATAACATTGGATATCTAAAGCAAGTCTCTCTCTCTCTCTCTCTCCTTCTTTGTATAGGTGAGTAAACAATCGGTTGACATAAGCGAACAATATATCGATAATTGTGAACAGAAAGAGTAATATAAATTGGGACTAAGATAATGCTACGAACACGATGCTATCGTTACCTGATGGGACTTCCTCTTGCGTGCTCGTATATTTGCATATGTGTGTGGCTTTGAACATGAACCACACTCGTACACGCACACACATACGGACACGGGTCGCACACGTATATGTGCGGTATACGTATGATTTGCCGGAATCGGCTTTGCGGTCGACCAGCGAATATATCACTGCAGCTTTTGTAGCTTTGATTCCGATCGCCGACGAGAGAATGAGAGTCAGCGGTGCACCACCCGACTATTTTTGTGCCGTAGGTACCTCTCCGAAATGAAGCTCTCGCATTGGCTTTTCCACTTGTGATCGTTGCCAGCAGCAACTCTCCCTCGAAAATTGCCACTTTGAATGAAGATATAAGGGACGATTTATATCCTTTTGACGTATGGATTTTGACAGCACGCTGCGCCGTACGCCCCCGGCATATAAATAATCGCTATTATTTACATTATAGACAGAGGGACAAAGCGGTTAAGCTGTGCGAGCACTAGAGGATTGTTATTGTATGCGTTAAATTTAAACATATTATTCGAGAAAAAAAGAGAAATAATAATAATATTAATGCTGAACTTAATGTCATGTTGAAAGATAAGAGGAGAGTGGTTTGAGTAAGCAGAGAACCCATCAACCCCATTTCAGTAGCAAAAGTGAAACGACATAATCCGTTATTCTTGGAAATTGCAGAAAAAAAGAACTACGAATCACCTGATGGACTTCTCTCGTTCCCATTTTAAAGCCACGTGGATTTGCATTTAAGTCAGTTGATACGGTCGTACGCATCAAAATCTCGAAATCCCCGTTAAGCTATTAAGCGAGGCTATCTTTTTCTTATCCATTATGAAGACGGGCAATGAAAAACAAAGTTCGCTTCCTAATCATATTAATGTGAGACATAAAAGCATTATTTGGGTCGTGTAACATTACCGCATTATCAAGTCTAGCTGCAGTAGTTGAGTTAACAAAGTTAAACAAGAAATTAAACAATGAAGGAGCCTTATCTCAAACGTCACGTTAACAAACATGTCTCGCCATATGACCGTCTTCTTTGGACGAGAATCATCGATCCACCTTATCTCCACAGGATCCCCATTGTGCCCGGCGCTTTAACGAGTGCCGATGGGACCCGTAAGCACGATGGCGCAAGAAAGAAGGGCTAAAAGAAGCGTGCCAAGCTCAGAGGGAGGCGTTCAGAGTAGTAGGGTGACACATGAGATGGTACAATCGTCGGGTGAAGGGGACTCCCTTTTCGCGGCCGGCATTAAAGCCATTTCGCGTAGTTGGCACCGAAGAGTCTCCTGGGGAAACGCTACGGCATTCGACGCGGTTCCCAAGGGATTTAAAGAATGGAAAAGCTCGCGTAGCTTCGCGTACAGACACCCCATCGAGCACGAGCGCGACGAGTTAAGGAGGATAGAATCTCCTCGCGACGGTGTAGTCGCGAATAAATAAAAATAACGTCGCTCCCTGCGAGAGACGGGTGGTAAATGAGCCGCTCCTCGTGGATCATTTGTCACCACGCCCCGGAGCTGAGCGTGCTTGATATTACCGTTGTGAGCCGAGGGTGTCATTACGCGACGTCGGTCGATCATCGGGCACGCAGCGTTTATACGGACATTAATTGTCGCTATTATTTTACGTTCGTGTACATCCGTTACGCCGGCGGTCCGAAACAGCAGTTCTGTGTAAATGAAAAATTCGCTTCTACAATATCTCGTATGTTCATGTATATCATTTCGTGTATACCTACATTATTGTGTATACATAAATTTCTAGAATGTCAATAAAAATACGCCATACATCCACAAATTCAAAGATTCTCATCCATCATAATACTCCCTGATTATTGTAATTATATTGTTGTAATAATTGACGTTTGTGACTAGAGCGCATAATGATGAACAATTTATCAATTCAACCATTAGCGGTAATTATAGTTCACGAGCACTATGGCTTCATTCGATTCTGGAAAATGTTATTGACAGATGGATAAGCCAGGTAAATATATAACAATGTTCCTTGATCATGAATCATATTTATGAGACAATGTAAGTATATTTATGAACGCAAAGCAAATATAAAATATTTCTCGGATAATTTTAACACAATATTTCAATTTCGGAATTGAATTTTAGAAATCCAAATCGCCTGTATTATATGATACGTAGAAATTGTCATTGATAGATGGTTGAGCCGATTAAATGTTTCCCTTGATCATGAATCATATTTATGAAGTAATATAAATGAGATGATATGTATATTTATAAAATAGAATACAAAGCAGAGAGAGAGAGAGAGAGAGAGAGAGGAGAATACAGAGACAAATATAAAATAATTCTCCAGAAAATTTTAA
Organism: Mycetomoellerius zeteki; assembly: GCF_001594055.1. NCBI lineage: Eukaryota > Metazoa > Arthropoda > Insecta > Hymenoptera > Formicidae > Mycetomoellerius > Mycetomoellerius zeteki. The sequence continues at coordinate 1,335,971 of NW_017255965.1, forward strand.
CACCATATTTCAATTAAAAATTTTAAAACATTGAATTTTAGAAATCGAAATCGTCTTATATACTATCTATTATATTTTGAAATTAATAAGTGTTACTTATATTACAGATTTGAATTTTTACAAATTTAAATCGCACGCAAAGTTGGACAATAAATTCAATCAAATATATTCGTATGGTGGACCTACAAGCCGTTACGCGCCGCAGTCTCATTCGACGACGGCGAATTAAAAGTTTGGGGCGGTATAACGGCATGCTTTATGATGCGCCATACGGCGGGAAACAAGGCGGAACATTTTAGCGCTGCGGAGTTTTTTTCCCACATGACTTGTAACTTTTTGCGAGAGCGACTTGAAACTTTCGGGATACAGCGGAATACAGCGAGCTGTATGAAATATGACGGGATGCCATTAAAAGAGCTAATGAGTATATACGCTGTGTTACGTATTTCTGTTTTAAACGGACGTACCGTCGGGATTTGACGTTTCGTGTGAGTATCGCGAGTACTCGTACTGGAGTTATCTTTGCGTCTCGCTTGAATACGGTGGGTTACGCGATTTTACAGTGCGGGAAAGAAGTTCTTTTCTATGTTTTTTCATTAAAAATTCAAGTCGAGCTATATTATCTTATATTGTATGAAAATTCTAACGATATAAATGTATTATATCATCATTATTGTAATTTAATATAATAATATAATAAACATAACACATTTTGATGCATTAAAGTCTCAATATTAGATCTACGAAAAATTTTCTGAAAAATAAGATATAGAAAGAGTGGTTTTACTGAAATATTTAAAAGCTACATAGATAGAGATCTAAAAATAATTTTGATGAATCGAAGTAATTATGTAGGTCGCTCAAACCAATTGTTAGAATATTTAAACTTCTTGCAGCATACTTGAGCGTTCCACAGTTATTTTGATAGTTCAACGAAATTATTTTCAGCTCTATATTTAGTTAAATTTTTAGATATTTCAGAAAATCCATTTTTTCCATACATTCTAATTAATTGGATGATTCTTTTTCGATAAGGTATTACAAAAAAATATATAAAATAAAGAGAAAATACTTTTATGATTCAGTTTTTGAAAAAATAAAATCCTAGATATATAAAATAAGAAACATTTTCTGTAAAATTTATTACACAAAGAAAAATTGTACAGTTAATAAGATCGCTAAGTCGACCGGCAACGTCGTCTCGGTCATCAATGATGTATCATTGATTCTTCGTTTAAGAGGAAAGGAAAAAACTAGAATTCTTCTAAATTGAATTTCACATGTGGTCCATCTCTGTCACGACTGGGAGGAGGCTCACAGATCGAGAAAGAAGGGGAGACGTTATCGTTCACAGACACGCTGGCCTTTTTCACCCCTTCAAGAGTCGCCGCGACGGTAAGCACTTTCATTTTTGTGCCTTTGGTGAAGTTCTCGACGCAAAAGCTTTAGTAGCCTCTCACCTCTTTTGCGAATGTGTGACGGAGAAGAGAAAATTGTTGGTAAGTGACGAAAGAGAGAGAGAGAGAGAGAGAGAGAGAGAGAGAGAGAGAGAGAGAGAGAGAGAGAGAGAGAGAGAGAGAGAGAGGTCGAA
>NW_017255965.1:1337595-1405178 GCF_001594055.1 Mycetomoellerius zeteki
GAGAGAGAGAGAGAGAGAGAGAGAGTTCTGAACAGAAACGGAAAAGAGATGTGGAGAAAGTGACATCGGAAGGGGTTGTTCGAAGTGGCTCGGTCCGACCAACATCGGGGAATGGTTTAGTGTAAATAGCGAGCAAATCGAATTGATATGTGTACAGATAAATCGACAAGTGTAACATGAAACAGCAATCTGATACACTGCAATGCTTTTTCATAATAATAGTGGTCGAAGATATTTATATTTATATCTTTTTTAGTTAATTAAAATATTTCATATCAATATTGATATAACACAAAAATATCTTTATTCTTAAAGTTATAGATCTTTATATAATTAATTAATTTTTACTTTGTATACTTTTATATATACTATATAATATTTTATATATATTGTTCCTTTGCTTCAAAAGTGACAATTAAAAAAAGTAAGTTTTCCAAAAAAAAAATTAAATTTCAACGTGACAGGAAATTATTGACTAACAAATAATATCAGCGAAAAGAATATACTTAACACATGATCAAAAATATCATTACTATTTTCATTTCACAACCCCTAAAAAGTTATTCTTTATAAGTTATGACGATTTTGACGATATATTTTTAAGTTAAGTTAGTTCACTTTTGATGATTGATAGAGTAATGTTTACCTAACTCATTTATGATAGTAATATAGTAATAATTTGAAAATTACATTTTTTTAGTTGTGTTACTTTTAAGATAAGAAAGTGATATGTATAATGGATATATATATATAATGGATGTGTGCGATATTTGTAAATTAATTTCAACAAACTATTGAAAGAATATAAGACCCTTTTTTATTACCATAACGTGTTATTATACACATACAAGTAATAAATTATATGTGTATCTTTTTTTTTGCTAAAAAAAATATTTGAAAAGCGGAATATCTCTTCCAAACTATTACTAAAGGACATTTTTCAACAATAAAATTGCTTTCGAATTCCTATCATTTTTTGCATGTCACGAAAGAACAGTGTGGACATTTTACGCCGGTATCGAGAAGCTTGACAGAAAGAACTAAAACGAGAGGAGTCGAATGAGCGAGAGAACGCTCTTGCAAAGAGACGCAATATCCTTTGGAGGGTCATTCGAATCAGAGGATGGACAAATAGAAGGAAAGAAATGCAGGAGAAGAACGGGAGATGGTGTGATCACGCGAGGTTGGCGCGTTCGCGATCGTTACATCCCGAGAGCACGTTTCGCGCACAACTCTCCTTGTGCTGGTAATACAGACGCCGCTTAATAATTTCTGCGGAAGTTAACCGGCGCTCCGTGTACTCCGTGTTTTTTTAAATTCCCGCAAGTATTTCAGCGCCAGCGAGTTATTGCCGCGACAAGAGCAAATGGCACGCGGACGTGCCGCGCCGACGCTCGACTCGTTTGTGGCGAGACGTTAAGACTTAACGCGGGCAATTCCCTCGGAGACAGCGACGATACTAAAGTGGAGCATGATCGAGCTTAGGAATATCGCTTTCCGCGAACGTTGCGGGAATAATATACGATTAATCGAAAATTGCATATAATGCATAAATATATGTATATTTGTGTTAAAATTTCATTCGGAGTCTCGTGTTTATAGATAATGTAATTGAAGTATTTTAGGAATTGGCAAATTTAGAATCATCCTTTAGAATTTTTTAATCAAAGACTTAAACATTTGGATCTTTTTTGATGAATAATATTTTTAGATTTCTGTTTCTATTCATATGCTTCTTTATATTTTATTTATGTGAATGTTGGAAAGATATTTGCAGATCCATGAAAAATCAAAACTCAGTTTAATTATATTAAAATTCTAAAAATGCTAATAATTTCATTGAGACGTTTATTCCAATAAATTCATAAATTCGTCTGGAGGATGGTGATATTCTTTAATACATAAACCTTTAAATTTGCAGATATTTCGATTTATAAATGACATGTTCTCTAAATTTTTTCCATGTTTAACTTCGAATCAAATTTCGGATATACAGATTTTTGGATTTACAAGTTCTGGGATTCTCTCGAGATCTCTACACAGTCTACACGCTCTCTACACGCTCTACTCTCTAAATTTACAAATTCAGAAACTTTAACTCAACACGAGTTCTGAAATTCGTAAATCTTTGAATCCACGGAATTATAGATATACATAGCTTCTCAAGGTTACATATCATCACTACATATGTGGAAATCTCAAAGTTTCACATCCGTAAATTTATAACTGATTCACAGAAACGAATTTGCAAGCACTTAAAACCTGAGATTCTTTGATTCATAGGAGTTGCGAACTCTACTTACGCTTAAATTTACAGATCCCGAAATTTACACACGCTTGCATCCCCTGTGGTCGTTGATCCTCTGATATACCGTAGTTACTAGACACATTGTTTCGCAAAGCTTCACACAGATCATGTTTAATACTTCGCGATATGCTCATACCGCGCGTATTTACTATGCTCACAAATACCGCTGTCGTAAACGAAACGTTAATTTTCCAGAGTGTCATTAGTTGTCATTATCGACAAGTTTTAAGAGGAACACCAGACCAATTTCTGTGTCGTTTCTGCGAGTTGTATCGAGCTATCCTCTAATCCTCATGATTGTGTTGCCAAACGACGGAACGCATGTGTTATTCAGTGATCGCCTAAGCAATTAAGCTCGGGCACGGACGTTTCCAAATTGAGTTCGTGTTCGGTCGTTCGTGTTATAACGTTCAGCCTGGACATTAGTTATATCCCTGAAAAGGGTTTCGCGCGATTCGCGGATATCAATTATTCCGGGAGCTTTAAAGGGTATATATTTTGCCAACCTGTAAATGCGCGGCCCGTTTTTACGTGCTCATTTCGCGTGTTTTTCCCTGTTATATTTTATGGAAATAATTCTTCGTATTCTTTGAGGGTTTTTATTAAATATTCTATTTCATTTAAATTTTTATACCCGTATTTACAAAAAGATCTATAAAAAATGTTATATTATACGAGTATAAATTAGTAGGCAGACTGGAAAGTCAAATCTATCGAAAAATAAATAGCGTACAAATTAATTGCAGTATAGTTTGAAAGAAACTATACGGACAGGATGATTTTATTAATTTATCTAAAAATTTAACTAGACACGGATCTGAAAATAATTTTGTTGGACCATCAAAATAATTACGTATAGAACGCTCAAACTGGTTGCTAAAATGTTAAAACTTTTTACAATATTTCTTATTAAGCTTGAGATTTTTACGCAATTATTTTGATAATTTAAAATTATTTTCAAAACTGTATTTAGCTGAATTTTTAGATACTTTAGCAAAATCATTCTTTTCGTGAAAAATCGAAATAGATTTTTGTAATAAATATACAAAACGATTTGCATCTCGAAGTGTTGAAGGTGATTGCACATGCAAGTGCATTCCCCGGGAATTTGATTTGAAAGGAATAGCGGAGATGTCTAATAAGTTACGATACAAGACTTTGAAGCTCATTCCTCGGACATGGGAACAGCTAGTTCATAACCACTCAGGGCCGGCCGCCCTTTTGAGAAAGGGTGCAGACCAGGCCGTGTTTCGCGTTTCGATAGCCGCAGCTTACCGCGCCACGGGACGTATGCGGCGGATATTCTTGCCCTCCGTATCTCCCCTTTGGCTCCGTTTCGCTTCAAATCCGAAACGAGCTTTCAGCTCAACATTAGCAAGTCTTATGCCGTAATGCTCGATACTCTATTTCGAATCTCGCGCTAGCACGAAAGCAGATCAGAGGATGTGCATAAAGTGACTCACAATTATTTAATTACATTTTACATAAATAAAACTATCACTGATTGCTCTTATATATATAGTCTCACAACGCGAGTATTTTAAGAAGATTTCTAAGGAAGATAGAAAATCTGACAAAAAAATTATGTAATTATTAAACAGCTAAAATGCTTCAAAATTTGCAAATTTACATATCAACATTTTTAATAAAAAATTACAGAATATATAATGCACAAAATTGCCTTATAAAAATAAAATATAATAATAATTTGTAAAATATATACATATATATAAATAAACATAATACATATATATTATAAAACATAATCTCTCTCAGTTGTTAATAATTAGTGCGTGTTCATCGTTTACGCTTGGAATAGAAAAATATAAGCTCAGAAAGAGAAGATTTCTCTCGCGGTTTTCTCCTCGAACGTCGTTTGAAGATGCTTCCGAGACTTTCTTCGCTCCGATCTCCCTTTGTCGGAAATGCGCTAACGATAAAAAGGGTAGAAAATTCGTCGGGTGTATCGCGAAGAATATTCAAGTAATAAGATGATCTCGTTTCCGGTGGTGTGTTGGCGGCCGCAGCGCATTTGCCGATGTCGATCGAACACGCCCCGAATGCGAATGTAAGCGAAACGAAATTGCAGCAGCCGGGCTATTGCTCTCTCTTTCTTTCTCTCTGCCTCCTCCCCTCTCTCTCTCTCTCTCTCTCTCTCTCTCTCTCTCGAATAGAGAGTGGAACCAGCCCCCGAGGTCGTTGATTAGATAGATGAAGAGCGGCTGGACCGAACGCAGCAACGCAAGAGAGAGGAGGCTGCAGGGAACAAAATTCCCCATCGAGTACAGTTCGAAACAGTCTAGAAACTGTTTGTTGCCTCGGCATCGATGGTCTGAGGTGAGCGTGTACGCGCCTCGCGACTTCCTTTTCCCCGCACGTACCTCATTTTTATTTCGACTCTCTAATAAAAGCGCGGACCCGATCTAATTTCGTTTGAGGCAATTTGTTCCTCTCGGGCCACTTCATCCGTCTACAAATCGTGTCTGTTTTTTTTCTCTCCCTCGTCTCTCAGTTATTATATATAATAGCTGCGTATAACAGAATGCACTTTGCTACACTAGTGGCATGCCAATATCCTTGGCCAGCTAATATCGGATTGATGAAAGAGATTTTAATAGTAAAGACGGAAATAACTATATAATTTTAAAGAAGAAAGCTAAACGCCGTTTCTTTCAGGCGGATCTCTCCGTTTTGTCCGAAAGACTGTATCAATAGGAAAATTCTGCAACGTGCAGTGAAGCTGATGTTGGCACAAGATCTAGCAACCGAGATTTGCGAGGTACCAGTCACGAACTCACGAGAAGAATAAGAAGGAGAAGAAGAAACGTACAGACGGGGGTAACGGAGCGGGTACGTCCCGGTAATGGTACCGGAAACTACACTTACCCAGGAGTTCCGGCGCTTTGAGCCTTCCTGCGCTCCCGAGTTTCGTACTCCCGCTTCGGCTTCTTACAGTTCGCGTTAACGGCTATTCGCCCCTCCCCCGCTATATCCGAAATCCATGAATCCGTACTGTCGTGAGCGCCCAGCATCGCGAAAGTCGGAAAGCGAATTCCTTACGGAAATTGGAAGGAGCGTATTTATTGCTGCTTAGCGATTGATGCCGGAACATCGCTCGAAACTTCCCCCGGGAACCGGCCGCGAATGTGGAAATTTCAGATATTTTATCGTACCCAGACACGACTTTAATGCGTTTTTTGTTCTACCGTTTTTTTGTCGTCGTCCAACAATGCCTGCGGTACAAATTGCTGTTTTTGCGTAAAATGCTTTTATTGCACTATCAATTTATAATCCGAGACTATTTCCGTTCATTTGTAATTCAACTTTTCTACTATATAATACTTTAATTGCTAATATTAATATAATGTTATATATAATAATTTAATTGCGAATATTAACATAATTTGGGTTAATATGCTATAATATCTACTTATAGAAAAAATTCTTTAATAAACCGCGTTATATCCACGCGAAAGTTGAACATTATTTCGCAAGGGATTAAAAACATAAATCTTACGAATTCCATTCTGAATTTCATTTTGGAAAATTGCTAGTACTTAAATTGTAAAGTATATTTATCGTTCTCCTACAACGATGAGACCAAATTCGTCGACAGTTTATAATTCTTTAACATTAAATAATTGTGACGGTATTTTTTTCACCGCAAATAAATGAATCAGCAAAACTTGTCAGAGGATTCGTAATTGAGAGAACGAGCGCGATTTCCGTTACACCCTGTATATTGATCGGGTGGTGCGTGCCGAGTTTCCATCGGATTAATAGCTTCTTAATTTTCTCGCGCGCAAATCGGAAGATTTACAGCGCCGATTCCCCTATAGGTACCGAGCATGCAAGCGTTGCGCTCTCCGCGATATTGGTTTCGGCTCGGTCGCTTTAAACGAACGAACCGTTAATACACTCTGACCTGGTATTGGGCGAGCCATTGTGCAACGGGGGAGCGTGTAAATAATTTCTACCCATCTACCTCCACGCTCACAATACGAGCCGTTCGACAAGGGAGGCTTTAAGAGGGTAGTTCGTAAATCCTCCGCGAGACTTTTGTCAAGAATGGCGAAGTAACGACAGACGGCATGTAATACACGAGTAAACACGCGAGTAACATACCGCTAGACGGCGTACGGCGTATTGCAGCGTGATCATGTTAATAATTAACTAACTATCGCATCTAATTCACGAGTTAATTTCACTGGCGGTTTTGTGTAATCGCTGTGTGTGTTATTTATGATAATCATGATTAGGGGTCGTCTACATATTACGTAAACATAATTGTGGGAGGGGAGAGAAAATTTCAGACAAATTCTTACGAATGCTTACATGGGGGAGGGAGGGGATCGCGTATATTCTTACGTAAGACTTTTGTCTGAAATTTCTTCAATGCAATTATATCGTATAATAATATTGAAAGAATCATGTAACTGCCTTGAAAATTTTTTTAGTTTTGGACTTGAACGTGTGCAAAAATCTTACGTAATTATACGGGGAGAGGGTCTCCGAAATCCTTACGCTTGCTTACATGGAAGAGGGGGGGTTTAAAAATGGCCAAAAATTTGCTTACGTAATATATGGACGGCCCCTTACTTCTCTGCTCGCCGTAAATACATATATCATGCATTTCTTACTTTCTCACACATACAAGAATTTATTTCAAGAAACAAGATATCAGTAGTGGACAGTTGGTGGACATAATCCAATTCATTGGTACAAAGTTTTAAATATTAAGCTTTCAATGATATGTACAATTCTAAATAAATTTATTGTTTATAAAAATTTAGTAACGAATTTATTTAGAATCGTACATATCACTCTAAATCTTAATATTTAAATATTTTATCATTTTGTCTAACAATTAGTTCATGTCCACTAACTGGTACATTTACCTTATGACAGTTCTAAGTATCCAACTTTAAGTTACAAGTAATTTCTAGGTTTAGGAAGAAATAGAAACAAAAAAACTACAAATATTTTTACAACTTTATACGTTATAAATAAATATGTAAAACTTGAACGTAAGAATAAGATAAATGTGAATTATATATAGCGAAATATGCGAAGTTTTTTTATTTTTACGCAATAAATCGATTTAAATTGAATATATAATATAATAGATAATTTAAATTGATTTAAATTATCTATTATAGTCTTGTCTTATGTCTGGTTTTATTACTTATGATCAAAATAGTTTAGAAAGATATGATTAGAAATCTTGGTCCAAGATTTTCAATTACATTATGATTATTATTGATTTCTGTGTTATGTTACATGTCTGAAAATAAAGATAATATGTTGTGACTTATATAGTTATAATTGATAAGAACGTTGATCGAATTTGATTATTGGCAAAGCTTTTAGCTTCCTCAGATGAATTATGCCGTCACAATTTTTGACGCGACTGTCGATATTATTCAAACGTTATAAGGAAAATCATTACAAAAATAAAATAGCATTCTGATAATTCTATAAATATTAGTAACATTTTACCTATTTATGTCTGCATTAATATAACTTTAAAAAAGACCAAAATACTTTCTTTCTTATTTCCTTTCTTCCTGCAAAATTTCTGTATATAAAGCGATTAATTAAGAAAAATTGAATAATATTAATCTTTAAGATGGATGTCTATTAGAAAAGTAATTGAAATAATAAAAAATTAAGACGATATATTAAAAAATCTTTATGTGTATTACATTAGATATAACTTCTAAATAACACGTCGTTTCTATATTAATAATTGACGATGCAGACAGATCGATCCGATTATAACAGGATGACTCAACAGGATAACTCAACATAAAATTCTCTCCGGAGTGCCATAATACATACTCCGAAGTTTTTATCGCGTTGGACACGATACCGTTGCAAGAATTTGCGTAGCATGTCAGGATTTTGAATAAAATATGGTGAAATGGCCAAAAATTTGTTGTCCATTTTATTTCATTTTACTCAAAATCCTGTCATGCTATGCAAATTTCATTAACAGTGTTCGGCGAGAAAAAATCTTCGGGATATGTAGTATAGCATTTCAAAGAAAAAAAAGTGATTTTTTATCGAACTGAATAATTTAATTTAAAAAACAGCAATCAAAATATCCATCGAAATCAATTTGCATCATTATTTTTGCAATTAGCTTATTTGCTAAGTAATAATGTAATACGCATTTATCCCAAGTACTTAGCTTATGTTGAAAAAGTGGTCACTGCATTATCTCAATATTCGGTCGTCCAAAGTCGCGTCTCGTACAAACGAAGATATGTCACGAAGTCAGGGCGGAAGTCAAATTTCGCAATTTTGCACGAGAGCCGGAATTTACGTTGTCAGCGGCACGAAGCACTCGGGCTACAAATTTATGGGTCGGGTCTTCAAACAAGACGTACGTAGAGCACGATTCCCCGTCCGTTTCTGAGCGCGGGAGTAAAATTAATTAAGCAGTCAAGGACAAACTATCTGCTAGACATATCCAGGGATGTGAACCCGGCCGCCCAATTTTCAGTCGAGGCATATTGCGTTTCCTCCCTCCTTTTCACCTTCATCTCGCCCTCAATTTCCCTCTACCTCGGCCTCCTCGTCCTCCTATCCTTTGTCGTTCTCTCTTTCTCTTCGTGGGATTATTCAAATGTCCTCTTGTCGCGTGTCATCCTCGAGAATACTTTCCAAATTGTCTATTAGCGTTCCTGCCCATTTATCGCATATTTCACTTTTATTGCGCTAATTCAAGGGATTGGATGCGCGGGAGGTTTGATATGGTTTCGCTATTGAGTCTTTTGGAAGTCGATTGGCTACACCGCCGCCGTTTAGTGGAATCGCACTATCTCGGAAACTGAGCGCTAATTAAGACATAAGTCGGGCGAAAATGTTACGATACGGTCTGCAGAAATCCTTCCGCAAGACGTTGTAGAAAATGAAGATATTCGACGCAGTTATCTTGTAACAATGAACATTAACTTCACCAAGAAAATCGTAAATACCAAAATGTACAACATAAAATAAATTTCACCGTTTAACGATACAACCGCTTTGATATTCTCAAGTTTGCGAATATCGTCGAAATTTCATCGGCCAAGGAAAATCCTTTTTCCGATACTAGATTCATTATTCGTAGTGCAAAGTGAATCAAAAGGAAGCCACTCCTGCGGCTTACTTTCCTCTTTCATGTATTCCATGAACTTTGTTGTTTGCGATGCGTCCTTTCATTTACATTAACCTGCCTTAGGATAAAACTATGATTTCGACCTTCCAATTTATCATTCCCGTTGGAGATTTGTTGTAACGCGCTGTTGACCGTCATCCTCTTCGTTATAATTTTGCGAGACTTCCGCAGATTTACCGTAGTTGTGCAGCGAGTTCTTTCACATTGTGTATGTGTCGGACTGCTGTAACCTTTCTTGAATATATATATATATCCTGATATATATTCATAAAAAGTCTTTTGCATTCATATATATTTATAAAAATGTTTAATTTATTATAAGTTTATGTATTTTATAAATTATACACAAATTCGTAAATCCTGCTGTAGAAGTTTTGAGCTATTCAGCGTTATAACTATTCTCAATAAACAAAACGGCAACAAAGCGGTGATTACTGTTTTTTTATTGATTATCCGAAATTTTAATAAAATAATTTACACGAGCGCGAATATAATATTGGCTATCAGGAATAACAATTATAACTACCTATTTTTTTATTGTAAATTAACAGTAAAATAAATTGCCGGTTATATCAAATTTTTTATTTTTGAAAAAGGAATTGTTTTTTTACAAATAAAAAGAGAAACATAAAATACTAATCCGGCAAAGTTTCATATATATATATATATATATATAACGTAATAAGTTTCGATTTTTACAGAATGTTTAATTTGTTAATTCTATAATTTATTATATTATCCTAATCAATCTATTTAATATAGATATTATATTTATTATTATAAATATGAAATAATACAATCCTTTGTAAAAAGAAACAAAAAATGTCTGTGTACAATTAGTACATATGAATATGATTTAATATCAATTTTTACTTGTTTACATATTATAATATTCAAGAGTAAGCAAGATTCATCGCGTCAACTGTTTTTACTAGACACCGAGACTTTACTCTTATCAAAGGCAAATTATTAATAACGCTTTTGCATGATGCCGTCTCAGCACGCATGACAGTCAAAGCACGCAACAGTGGAATATCGTTTTCAGTCGTTACAAGTACAAGAGAAACTCCTCTAATAACGGTATCCTCTTCTCAACTACAGTCATTAATCGCGTTGCTTGTCGCTCTTACGTTAAACATTCCTGCAGGAGTGCATGCATTAAACCCCGCTGGCGTTTCTTGCGCCATCATTAGCAGCGCCTACCATAAACGTCTCGTACCTCGTATTGTTTTCCCTGACATACACAAGATGTCCGGACATTAACCGTATGATAATTAATAGAATGTTGTCGCTCGATTCGACATGCAAGAGATCTCCTCGTCTATAATTTTCTATTATATGCGCGCCGCGAACTTCGGCATTATTCCAGCATCCGCGTTTTCGATCGTTCTTATTGTTTCCGCCGCATCAGTTTATACTATGCTCTCTTTTACATCGCAAAGTAAGAATCCTCTTTTCTCTCTTCCTGATAAGATGTAATCAATAATGCATCAGACGTACATTATATAAGCGATTCTGTTCGCTTCAAAGAGAGGGATGCTTTTATATTCTTTACTTCGAACTGCTGCCAGCCGAAGGTTGTTGTGATCAACATTCCATTTTATGTAGAATGATCGAAATATGAAATTTACTACACGTATAGTAAAAAACTAAACATCTTTCAAGCTTTCGGTTTGCTCAAAAATTCGATAGATTACATCGAAATGAGATGCGCGTCCTTCTCAAATGCGAATACATCCTTTGTATCGGCGCGACAATTCGCAAACACTTCTACAACCCACTCTCAAAGTTCCATAAACGAGCGTCGTAGGATCGTCAGATTGTTGTTGTTCCGCGATGATAACGCTTGAGAATCCAGTTCTCAACCAACCACTAGCAACCCCGTCCACCCGAGCGTGCCGCGGCCAACATTCAGCCCCTTGTAAGTGAAAACCGAGAACACCTCGGCGATTCCCCAAGTTTCTCGAGCGACTTCCAGACCCTCCCCCCTCGCGGCCATCTTCTTCCCCGTGTCTTTCTCCATTCCGCCCTACTCTACCTACCTCTCACAGTGCTTCCCTTCACGCTAGCACTCAACCCCCCGCTCCCGAGATGTGCAGCACCACGATGGTACCGCCGCAGTTGCGGCCTCATCTCAGCCTTCTCTTCTTCGACCGTGCCAACCCTTCCCCGATTCCCCTTATCCCTATCCAGCCTTCTCAGTGAACGGTTTCCACAGACGTGGTCCGCACAGTCTGGGCTGTTCCTCTCCCTTTCTCTCCCTCTTTCCCGTTTTCTCTCCATCTTCCTTCTGCCTTTCCTTCGATCCTAGGATCTATCCGTCTTCTTGCTCACCCTTGCGCTTCTCGGCGCTCCGAGGGGGTTGGCCGACTAGCTGGCTGTTCGCCTGACTGCTTGCCCGACTGCAAATCCTCCAGCCTCCCCGCTTCTTCCTCTTCTCCTCAGCATCCTCGTCCCTCTTCCCTTTTACTGTTCTATCCTGGAGTCTCCGTCTCTTTTGTATCCCCTTGGATCTTCACTTCCCTTCCTCTATCTCTTCCTCTTCCTCTTTCCATTTTGCTTCTCTCTTACTCCGTGGCTCATGCCTGTAGCGCGCGCACCGGATATAATACGATTCGAAATTAAACTTCCGAGGCACGCGCGGCATCCGAATAACGCGAGCGGCTGCCTAAAACAGTAAAGATATTACGTATTATTACGGCGCTCGGCTACGGGCACCACCGTGGCAGTGGTGGGTTTATGGTGGAAACACAGAACACAGGATAAGACGCGCATGCTGCGCTATGAGCGCATCGCAACGAACAGGAAATCTGTCTTCCTGATATGTCTTCTTCAGAGACACAGTCATGGTGTGTTGAAAACTGTCAAATTTGATAACAAAAAAAGATAAAGTGTTTAAAAATTTCAGCAAATTATAATTTCCTACATAACTTTTTACATATTTTACAAAAGTAGAAAAGATTCCTTGCTCTTGTTTAGCACTTTTTTTAAAGGAAAAATTCTTAAATATTTCTTCCTTAAAGTAAATACTTACCTTGAAGAGTATATAAATAAAAAAATTTCAAAAAGTTTCGGAAAAAATACTTTTTATAATAAATCTTTAGTAGGTACTGCAGATGTTATTATTCGTTATTTTTGAACTATAGTGTGTGTCAAATGTAATTTTATTTACTTCAATATTTTTCAATAAAAAATAAATAAAATTTCAGACTTTGATCTACTGAGAGAGTCCTAGAAACTCGCATCGACTGACGTCTCGCAATCCCATGTCGATCTAGAAATGGCAGTTTGACACGTGATCGATAATCGCGGCCGAGTAGCCCAGATTCCAAACTCATTAGCCGTACGAAGAGAGGTGAATCTATACTCGAAACCCGCCGCGGCTTACGACTTGCGCCGAATGTATCGCGCTACGAACGAACGGTGGTTATTTGTTATTTAACGCGGCCGGGTCCCTCATCAATCAACGACAACGAGCGCGACGTGTCGATTCGGCGCTATTAATTTGTTTCCAGCCATTGGGAACATTACCTACCGGCGGTGGTCCGAATATCCACGATACAAATGCATTCGTGGCAAGCGGAAAGGGGTTGCGAAGGGTTTGGAACGGTCGACTAGATGAATATTCCTGTTTGTAAATGAGAAGGATTTTAGAGATAGACGTTTGAGTAATATTTTAAAGGAGTAATGAATATAAACTCACACAAAGTCAATAATTAGATTCGTGGCCGGGCTACAAGAGCCGAAGAGGTAAGGGAGGTATAATTACGAAAAAGTAGCTTCATCCTGGCACTTCAAATAAGAAAGAAGAAGAGCCATAATATAATAATAATGAGATATAAGAATCTAACAATATAATCTTGAGTACAAATTGGTAACTCGATGTAATTTATTTTTTATTTTATTTATTTCATACAATTTCGTTATGGTTTAAAGTAATAAATATTACGTGGGTATTATAACACTTTCGAATAAGGTGAAAATTGAATTGCGTATCTGAGGGTTAATTTACGACCGCTGCAGAGACAGGCGTCAAACGGTTCTCATATACCGCCCTCTTGAGGGCTGCATCTCAATTGGCGAACTGCCTCCACTTCTCCGCGTGTTTACAGTACACTTCAGAAATAACAGTTCGTCAAGTATTGTGCAAGCTGCACCAACCACAACGTTTGTCATTGGCTTTGGTAATAGCGTTTTATTTCGAGAATTCAATTTTCTTATTGACCCTCTTGTTAAACTTACGTGAACAACATAGTAAAATATTATTCTGCTTTAGTGTTACCAATAAATCTTATCAAGATTACAAAATAAATATTATATTTTCTGTGATCTACAATCAATATTACAAATAATCTATTATCTAATGTAAATAAAATTAACAAATTAGAAGTGCAATTTATTATACATTCATAAACATTTATAAATTTTGTGTATAATACATAAAAATTCCAAATTTAATTGTATTAAAGTTATGAGTAATTTCTTAAAACTTTATACCGATTTTTTAAAATATATCGTACTTTTTTACTTAGACATTTGTTTTAATGTATGCATCTCAGTTGGCAATTCTCGTAGCAGCGTATCTGGACGGCCTTATATTGCGGAGGTTCATGCATCCTACGAAGCTGCGCGAAACAAACTCCTATTCCCAGCCAACATCAACGGCGCTAACCTCCTTCTCGGGCCGACATTATTCTGTTTTAACGGAATTACTCCAAATTGTGCGTATATATCATAGTTATGCTATTGCGGTCGGTTATATTGCGCGCTAAGCGACCTCAGGACAGTGGGGGTTGGGCGAGTGCTCACGCGTCGGCAGAGGTAGCAATTCGTACGAGGGTAGGTTAAAGCAACCTCACGTGTATATTGCGAATAGTCAAACCGGTCGAAGGTGGAGGAAAATGGGAGATGGGAAAACTTGCAGGGGTGACCGGCGCTTTATAACTTTCGCTTTTTCTCATTCTGCGGCCGGTAATTGTTTTAATCCGGCTCCCTCGATCCTTCTTTCCTTCGCCAATCTCGACGCTGCATCTCTCGCCTCGCAGGGATAAAATGGAGTCCTCTTTGCGCGGGGGGAGAACGGAGGACGGGCTCGATAATTCCGAAAGGGAGGCTCGGCGAAGATATTACGTGTTATTTAAAAAAAAACGGATTACGGAGGATGAGTTACGGGCTGGCTCGGGTTAATTATACTTGTGAACGCGCGCGTGCAAGGGCGGTAGAGATTGTCGGCGGCGGAAGTGCGCGCGCGAAGCGTGCGAACGAACGGAACGGGTCGCGGATGCGCGTAATTATGGTCGAGAATAGTTGGACGCGCGCGCGCGCGCGAGGCTGGGGGAAAAGAATAATGCGCTTTCCTCGGATTTTGCCGGCGCGTTTCGTCGTTCGCCACGCCGAGTTCGAGATGAAATTTCGCGCACGACGGGCTGCTTAACACGGTGATGCCCGCATTTTCAAGAACAACAACAGAATATCAATTTCGTATGTCGTCTCAAAATACACATATTCCTATAAACTTTAATTGAATTATTTACATTATTTATATTTTAGTATATTTTTTTTCATTATTAGTAACTAGAATTTTCATATATATGGTTTAAAAGAATAATTATGAAGATACACGGAAAAAAAATGTTTCTAGTTTACAGCTAATTCTGATTAGCTGAAATTGCATTAGCTACTGTAGCTATGAATTTGTTAATACATACAAAGGATTTACTGCTGTAGCTAATATAAGGACGTGATAGCAAAATATAGCAAAATATGCATGTTTGTTACAGATCGATTTATTTAGCAATATGAAGTTAGTTGAACCGGAAAGAACAAGGGCAAGTTAGTTTGATTTGTTATACGTTATGAAGTTAGTTGTCACAGTTATCGGATATGTCCATGTGAAAGAAAATTGTCTCTACCATAGTTACAAATATGGTTTGCTGAAACTGTACTTGCTACCAAATTGTCTGTTACACAGAAAACGTTTGCTGCAATGATCAATACATCGACATAATAGCAAAATGCTTGTCTGTTACAATGATAATATTTAGGCCTCACAGCTAATGGAAATTAGACCTCGCAGATACGATGTTAAGTGTCTATATAATGCTACTGAATTTAGTCGTCATACCTAATTTTTAGTTGTGGCAGCTAATCTTTTTTTTTCCGTGTAATTACAAGAATTATAATTTCGTTTAAAAAAATTAAGAAATAATATGCAATACATTATTAAGTATAGAAAGATTTTTCCTTTTTTTAATTAAAATTATCTTTTAATTTCAAAACATTAGAAGCTAGAAGTAATCGTAAGTTTTACAAAATTTTACTACTCTAATCTTGATTTACTAAAATGCTGTGCATGCGTCCGAAAATTATAAGAATGCATAGTCAGAAGTTTTTAAAGTGACGTGTGGCGCATCCGATACGATATAGCTCGGAAAAAAGTCGACGATATATTTTCTGCTTTTCCGTTTCGAAGCGAAGGCGGTTCAAAAACATAAATCAGAAGCTCGATTGCAGGATCGCCGGAAATCCAACAAGTGATTTTATTACGAAGACTAGTCTCTTGCTCGTGTTACCTCCGGTATCGTCGACTCTTCTTTCCTACAATATCGACTATTTCCCCGGAATACGAAGCGGAGAATGCCGGGCTAGAAATTTTTTATGCACCTTAAGAACGTCGCGCCTTGCTACGATATTTACGTAACGGCTCCAAGGGCGCCGACTCCCTTTCGAGACTTATTAGCTCGGTAAATAAGCCGCTCGTTCGCACTTTGTTTGTATTATTCCAACTGTAAACTCGCGAGACGTTCAGATTACTCGATGCAGCAAAGGACGAAAAATGAAAGATACTTATAATTCAAAGAGAAGTCTTGTTTGCACGATTGTAAATGGAATTTGTTCGAAAATGAAGATCGCAGACGAGAGACTAAAATTTTTAACTTAGATACTTTTGTGGAATATAGAAAAATTGGTCGGTGACAGTAATGTACATAATTATGTTATCGTGAAAAAAAAGCAAAGTTATTGAGAGTAAAGCGTCTATTCACGGATTACATTTTCAAAGATTCGTGTCAGCGTTATCAGAGGTTTTCCCTTTTTCTCGAGAAGAAGGGTATCTAAATGCTAGATCCGTTTCAGGATCTTGTTAAATTTCCGGAAACCCCAGGACGGACGATCCAGAAGTATGCCCGGGGGTGGCTTCAAGCCCAAAAAGAAGGATGAGATACGCCTTACGGTGTAAGAAGTGGATGGCGTAGTAGCAGAGACGGAAGAGGCAATAAGCCCGCCGTCAGGGACAACCACGTTCCCGCGGCGGTCCATTAATGTAACGCGAGTTGAGGAGAGTGGAGACGGACGGGAGATGGAAGGAAAGTGGGAGAGGATCGATACATAAATACCGCGCGGGGATGAGACTGAGAGGCGTTTAGCAAATTAAAAGTTAATGTAGTATACAAGCGATTCCGTCGCGAAATTAATTCATGAGGCAAGTTGCGCCACACGGTACGGTCAATCCCTCCCTAGCCCTCTCCTAGCTCGCTCGTTTCTCTCTCCCGTCCTTTTCTCCCTTATCCTATCTTCCTTACCGGTCTTTCTGCTCCACGATCTCGCGACCGCACGCCACGCTTGTTACAAACTTAAATTGCTCCACATCGAAAGTTAACGTGCTCATTCTTCCCGTGGGACACTGGAAACGCGGCGCGGCGCCCGCAGGACTCTGCTCCATCTCGACGCTGCGTCCTCAATTTCGCTATGAAAGCTCGGCGAGCTTTTCTCGGACTTCGTTCGCCGTGCCGGGATATTTCGGATTTTCGTCAGAGTTTAGCAGACATTAGCAGCTCCCGTTTCCGCATCTTACAATTTGCGCAGCGCTGACATTACCTGTTTACCCTGTGTTGTTAGGTCGAGAGTTCCTCTGGTAATCTTGTCCCTGATGCTTTCTGTTGACTGTTTCTCGGATTCATTAGTTAGAATGAACAATTAGGTTAGACTGAGTGAAATAAAACTCTTTTGTGCGTATTATAACTGAAAAGTATGTTGTGAATTATCATAAAATGTTCTGAATTGCAAATACATTTTAAATAAATTGTGCATCTTAAATAACACCGTTAAATTCATAATGTCACAGTATAGGTACTCTTTACTTTTAATAATTTCTGCAGGCCATGACTGTTCTTACATTGATAAATCTATAGTATATTTAATTTAAAATAAAAATTTAACCTAAAACAATGGCTAAATTTATAACACTATAATGTCAAATTTATCCATTGTTTTAGTGTAAAATAACGATATATTGAGTAGGAGCAGGAAAAGCGACTTAAATTAGATCAAATTTGACACTATAGATTTAAAACAGTGCACTCAATATGTTAATTTAACTAAAACAATGAAGTTAAATTTATAACTTCAAGAAACTGTATTAAATTTATCTTAAATTTAGACTATTATTGTAAGTGCATAAAATATTTTGAAACTAATTTTAGAAATGGATTGATTTGTATTTTGACATATATGGAAGTTAAAAATAACAAAATGTTACCTTTAACTCAGATGCTTGAATTATCATTGCTTTTTTGATATCTAACAGTGTAAAATAATGTATATTTATATAAAATAAAAACGATTTGTATTTTATTTGATATATATATATATATGTATATAAGATAATAAACAATTGATTACTAATTTTTAGATACTTATATTATACGAGTAAAGAATTAAATAAGCACGTTAGATAAACATTAAAAATATATGCTCTAAAATTCAAGTTGTTTGCTGATCAGATATTCATTTTTTTCTATTTTTCTGCAAATCCAAACAAAGTTCTTCAACGACAGTCTAGACGGATGAAATGAGGAGACGGAGGATATAAGGTAATGCAGACGGTCTCGTGTTTAACAATGTTAGTGAGCATGAAGTTTATTTATTGGAGAAAGGACGGTCGACTGTCTTCATTGCGATGCGGCAATATCTGCCACTGACAAGTTTAAATCGTAGACACCGTTGCGCATCGTTCGTCGTGTACGTGTACGACCGCGAGCCGCGCGCACATCGTGTATATTATATGCACGATATTACAGGAAGCTTATCCGCACACAGGGTGCTCCTGGCCAACCCGGTTGAAGTTACACAGTAACTTAAGTTAAGAAAAGCATTGAGGTGACATCGGTTTTTAATCGCCAAATAATTCGATATTCATATACATTACTTGCTGTATAAATCATTTGTATAACAACAATTATACGTCATATTTATATGTATTTTATAATAATATTTTTGATTGCACTTTACTTAAGCTTTTACTTAATAAGAATTATTGAGCTGGTTTGAAAAATATTATGTCTCGTTTATTTATTTCACGTATTTATCATTTTTCTCCGTTCTGGGTATTACACTCTTTTAAACTCTTTTAATAGAATTGTGGGACGCTTTATTTATGTCCGCGTCGAAAGTCACGTGCGTACTTGCACGTGAAAGGAAGCATGGTTGGTCAGACACACCCAGTAGAAGAGGTATATCCGGCTCACAGCAATATCATAACGGCGGATGCTGCCAGGAAGGGAAAGCCCTCTGTTGATAATTGCGCTTTGCTTTTGACGTCTGACGACTGGTTACGTTCTCTCGCGGACATGCGCGATCGCCCAGGAACCGCGGATTATCAAATCGATTTCACTGCGAGTATATTAATTATGGCGAAAGCCTCTTGCCTCTCATTCCGGCGCAACCTCCGTCGTCTTCACGCTGATATCGATAAAAAAAAATACTGAAAGTCGTTCATTCATTTTTATTTAAAGAACAATTGTTAACAATATGTGCGAATTTCCTTTTAATCCCGAGGGGATTAATCCGAATCCATCGAAAGGCAGGCATCACGCGAGTACACATCACTGTATCTAATACGTATTAATACATTTGAATAAAGCGAGCCTGTTTAATATACCACGGCGAATACGCTTTGATCGCGATTGACATATACACGACTATCGATTTTATCACCGGCGTTATCCGCACTCAACTTTACGAGCTCATCGCACACAGTCTGGTCATGATAGACTCATCGACTCAGTTTATAATTCCAATAATGTCTGTGATGTTGCAACGTAAAACGCAGAGATGCGTAAATGTACAAGTTCGATGGCTGATCATGCAAAGTTTAAGAGCTAATTTCCATAATTTATTTTGATTAGACGACACAAATGAACTGTCATACTGAAATAATACCATTGAATATCCCAAAATATTTGACATCGATCAATATTTAATCTCGATTCAACATATATAGGATAAATGTGGCCTCTATTTGATGATGAATTATGAATTTAAATTTATCCAATAACACTAGTTTATAAATCGTGAATAATTTCGTGAAAAATTCCATTAAATCGATTTTTTTAAAAGAGAGAGAAGAAAAATATAGCATGTCTTTTCTAAAGTATAGCATTTCTGTTCGAATACTTTAGGTGCGACAAGGCGAATCAGGATTGAATGATAATTGAGAAACGTTATCAGGAAAACGAATGCTAAGCGACTCTATGTGAAATCGATTCGAAGTCACATAAAAGACAAAAATTAAACACTATACATTTTGATTGGTTTTCTAATTTCGATAAAATTTCATTATATATATATATATTGAAAAAAATATCTTTTTTTAAACCTAAAAAATCGGACTTGATGGAAATATTACAATGGTAGATTCAAGCTTAGCGTCAAAAATTACACCAGAAATAGCTTTCATACAATCTTACACAAACTTGTAAATTAGTATAATATGTATTTAGTAAAATGATTTATTATAGATTTAAAATTATATCATCATTATGATATATCATAAAATTATATCAACAGATCAATATATCTAATTTTATACATGCTAAAAATAATTTAATTTAATTTTTGTGAAATTAAATTAATCAAATTTTGTTTAAATATTAAATTATATATATGAATCTCAAAAATAGCATGGAATCGAAAGTGTGGTGACTTTATATTGATACTATATTTCCAGCACTAGCTGGAGAAAAAGTAGAAGCGCCAAACATAAGAGGATACATTCGTCCATAGGATCGAATAACGTCCTTCCGTATCCAATAAGAACAGAGGCACGGTATATCAAGTTCCGGTGGCTCCTCGATAATCCCGCAAGGTGTCATAAAGAAACGATGAGGTGAGTATCGCCCTCTCCCTCGACAAGTTGCGTCTCGAGTCGACTTTCCCGTGAGGAGGATGGTACACGAAGAGTCGCCCGGTCGTTTATTAATAAACGTAAGGAGGGTGGAAGAAAAACTTGAAAAGAGCAACGGGTGGGTGAATCAAGATTGCGCCGGTTGGAAAGGAGGTTGATGCGCGCGACTACTTAAAGGGAAATAGGTTGTGTATACATGCCGCCCAAGAATGTCATGCTATTTTAAAATCTTTCTTAATATACATAAAGTATTTTAAGTTTAAATATTTAATATAGGAATTTTATTTCTAATTCAAAAGAACATCTCGTAAGAGCATTTCATATGCAATGTATGTTCATTATTTAAATCTTTTTATATTGCTCGGATAATAGTATTTTTGCCGGGGAACAGTCTTTTTAAAATACTAATTATATTATACATTTCTTATATTACATGTTTCTCTTCTATAATTACATTTCTCTCTAACTATGAACAGTATCCAGTTTCAATTTATCAGTATTTTATGTATCTTCTTGGAGATTAGATTACGTTTTATTTTACGTTAAATTAATTAATTAATTAATTGAAATCAAACTAGAGTGGCAAGCATTGTCAGATCAGTTAATGAAGCGTCTTAAAAGTATGGCATACTATATTAATTCCAGAAATACGAGCGAGATGAAGTTCATTTATCGACTCGTGGGAACTTTGGTACTCTCGCGGTTTTCACTAGAGCGCGTACAGCGCGGTGCTTCATTTGATTGATGTCGAATCTAAATGGGAATCTCATCACTTGTATCTCCGCTCTACTATATCTCTATGGAAAAGATAATAAAATTCTGATCACTAGAAAAGATATATCTACAATTAATCTAAAATATTTTTTCGTGGATCATTACATAAGACGTAAAATTCGAAGATTTAAGTGTTTAATTTAAAATAAATTACTTAAATAAAACACTGCGATATAGTCTACTATCTTGAAAAGGTTAAAAATCTATTAAGTAATCATATAAAGAATATTGGAAAGCTGAAGGGCGTTAACTTGACCGGAAACGGCGGATGTTTCGTTCAATAAATTAATATTTAAAGCTCCTTTTACCTGCATTCTTCCGTGATATCAATCGTATCTTTTTTTGTAACATGATTATTAATATACTTGCGAAGGAGGAAGTGCGTGGATGGTAACGTTCAAGTACGGTTAATCACGATGGGAATAATAAACGGAAATTATCCGGCGGAACAATACGAACGATCGTCCGTTTCTTCGAGTCAAGCTTATAGAAGGCTTTTAAAGTCGCGTCTAAACGGCAGTACATAATACCGAGGAAAGTATTTAGGAAGGCTTTTACTTGAACAACTGCAGTTTAATTGCAGCGCATTTGCACTAAAATGTTTCTGGAAATTTCATTGACGAAGACAAGCGCGAGCGCTTGATTATGTATGCACTCAATTATTTATACTGATAAAAGCCGTTGTAATAATAATGCCAACTGTATTTTATTTAGACTTTTGTAAGCAAAATTATTAAAATACTATATAATGTTCTATTATCGCTTATTTTCTATGTTGAAATTTTTTAATTTTTTTAATTATAAATAATATGTATTAAATCTATTATTTAAATTTTTTTTATATCGACATAAGTAAATATTACATTTTATCTGTAAATATTACATTTTCTCTTCTATATATCTTTTCAGACTTTTATTTGCATAATATATACGAATTAATTACCCCAATATGCATATCACAGTACAACAATATGTAATTATTACTGCGGTAATGAATTACCGCAATTTTACTCTTACGCAAATGGAATATTTAATGTGACAGTAATTACCGGATTTCGACTTTCACTGCTTTTTAGATAGAATTTATATCATTGATGAAGAATTTAATATAGAATTAAACATATATCCAAGATACGCAAGAATTATTGGTAAAAAGATATATATATATATATACAAGAATAATTAACACACAGGAGATTTTGAAGATAATTTCTTCAATTTAAAATAAAATACTCGTTGTACAAAATGCTTAATATAATCGTCAATTTTTTTCAACGAAACACAGAAAAATGTAAAGTCAGCGGTCTACGATTGTACAATCAGCGTTTTAAAAATCGTCCGTTTAATGATGATTCGTTTCCCTTGTTTCATTTCGTGTTCTGTAACAAAGACGAGCGCAGATAATAGTAATAGGTAAAATGCGAAACAATATGTTTCCGATATCAACTCGCTCACGTGGAAATTAATTGAACGCGTCATATCACGAATTTAACTTCACTGTGTCAAATTTCATTTGAATCTGCGAACATGTCTAGTATAGAAAATGGTGCCAATCGCGTTGCCAAAGATTGATGAATAAAAATAATTCAATAAAAAACATTAATCGAAAACATCGGAATGAATAATCCAGTGAATAAAAAATTAATAAAGCAAAGAATTTTTAGGACAAAAGAGAGTTAAGCGCAGTTAATAAAGTAATTAAACATAAATTATAAATGTTTCGGTTCCTTTGCGGACCTCAGTATATTTATAAGTTTGATCTTTATATAATTCAAATTTTTTGAATCTCCAACTGTATATTTTGAAGCAATTCTGATCAGATAAATCAATAAATAAAGTATGATAATTAGACTGTGTCATAGTGAATTTTTTTGAAAATATATTTACAATTATGTATATGGTAAAGAAATGAAATGTACTTTCAGCTCTCGTCATAATAATATATTTTATATTTCTGTATTATTTAGCTCGTCATAATAAAATATTTCGTGGCCCAGAATTGTTCGGTTCTCCACACAAAGAGAAAATGCTGCTGTAATAGATACAATGAAGATTCACAGTGGCAATACCTCGGTTGGAATCTGGACCGGAATGCAGATCACACAGACAGAGGATACTTATCCTTTGGATATAACTCCAGAGCCAAAGGACTCAGAAGAGGGTGCGCATACCGAGGTTAATAAACGAAGCCGACGAAAAGAAGCGCCATGATGACGACTCGGCGAGATGTAACGGGGGTTGGCGGCGGTGACGAAGGGGGTGGCGCGTGACGCGCGGCTCAAGGAAGCTGTCGGGTATAGGTATATATGCGCCGATCGTTCGCCTCTTTAACAATTCGCGGCGCGTCCGCGTTAACAGCATTACGACAACAAGCCAGAGTTGTAGAAACTTATAACGAGAAAATAATGAACCCGGTTCACCGAGTCTGCTTGGAATGCGAGCCGGGGTGCTCACCTCCCCTTCTCGCGTAGACGGCAAAACCCCTCCCCTACTCCCTGAGCTCGTTCTACCCACTACCACTTTGCCTACTTTTTCAATCCTTCGTCTCTGTCTCACTTCAATCCCGTTATCCTCTTCATCTTTTTTCTCTGCCGCCTCTGATGCCTTTGGTTACCCTTTTATACAGGGTGGCTTTCGTAAGCTGATCGTAGCGAATTTTTTGGAAGTGAATAAGTTTTGTTATAAGTGCCAATAGAAAGAAAGGCGATTTTGCTTTTAAATTTTCAGGGATCGGAGTCCATAATAATGTTTCTTACATGGGCGATTAATATGTTACACGAAAAATAAAGTTTAGTTTTAATTTTAAAGAGAAGATTTTAAATTTTAAATCATGTATAAATCGTCGTTGATCGGACAAAATAAAATATTTAGTTTTAAATTTTTCAATTATATGAAAAACACAAGAGATGACATGATATTTCGGTTTGTAAATCAAGTGAACATCCACGTAAAAATAATTTCTGAAACCGTTTTACAAATTGTCGCAATTAATGATTATGCACGAACTATACCCTTTACATTATCTGTCAGTATTTCTTTGCTCTTCTTTCACTTCCGCAAAATTCTTTCATCAGCCATCCTCCAAGTTCCCTTTTTTCATTCTCATCCCTTTTACATTCTCGTTTTACCCATCTTTCCACTCTTTGCGCGCTGCTAATTTTTCTTAGTCACACCCTCGATTTCCTCTCTTACAACCTTCGGTTGTTGCTTCCTTGAATGTTTCTCTACTTTCGCGGCATATTTCTCTCTGTCCGTCTAGCTGACATGCTTTTCGGTCACACAAATTACTGTTTCTCGAGCTACTTTGCATCGCGATGCGCGACATCCAGTTGTAGCTGCGTTCAGCTGCCGGGCACAGTTGTAATCTTCGGCCGCGTCGAACAACGTGCTTCGATACTCAGCAAATGTTACTACGGTTTTTTTGTCCTCCCACCCCTCCGCCTCGCTCCTCTTTCACCTCACTATTGTTTTCCGCTAGTGGTGTTTCGCACGTTTGCGCTTTTCGCGTGCATGGTTATCTGGAATGCACCCCGTGTCCTGAAGCGCTGCCGACCACCGTTTGTCGTGATATTTTTGTTTACGCTGGGAAGTTGGACAATTCCATGCGTTATGCTCTTTGAAGTCTTTGTTTTTGTCAACTCTTCGTATTGTAATCTTTTATCTTTGACTGTGAAGTTTTGCTTTTCAATGGTTTCACTATACGAAGGACAAAGATTCTCCTAAAATGGATACTGAAATCCGTAAATTTAGAACTTTATAAAATTCTGAGTAAAAGAATTAGGTATTAATCAATAATTTATTAAAGAATCTTGCTGATATATTAAATGGCACAATCCAAACTAATTTCAATTTTAATACAACCGTACTAATTAATTTATTATTATTATGTTTTTCTATTAAAGTTTATAATATTTTTGACTTAATGATATAGTTGTTTATTTTTCACTTTTAAATTACACTACTCAACAAAAAAATAGGGAACACTTTCGAGTCATTTTTGCTTCAATGTTCAAACTCGGTGAAAAAAAATCGTAGAACGATCAATAAAAAAACAAATTGAAGGTAAAGATTCACTCTTTCGAATGCTGTGAACCGCATTATTGTGTAATTTTTAGTACACGCCACAGACCTTTGTAAAGTTCAAAATTTTCAAATTTGACGGGTATTCATTTGTATCTGCGTAGCTCTATGAAGGATCGATCAGATTGAAATATTGAGTACCGATTTGAAAAGTAGAGATTTCACGCTTTAAAATGCTTTTTCGATTTATTTTCTGCGACGATTTTTGACTGAGTTATAGTGTTCTGAATATTACGCAATTTTGAGCGTGTTCGAAAGTGTTTCCTATTTTTTGTTGAGTAGTGTATAATGATTGATTTTTAGCCCTTTTTCTTTATTACGTTTTTTAAATTTATTGAGCCATATTATTATTATATGTTTTATTATTATTAATTGATAAAAGAATAAGAAATGTGGGAATTTCAAACTTCAAATTGGAGAGATATTGCTTTAAAAAATCTTTAAAAGTTGATTTTCTTTTTTCGGGGTAAACAGAAAAATGCATCCTTTGAACACAGCAATCATTTCATCTAAAAAGAATTTTTCTTCAAAAATTAACCATATCCTATTAACTGTCGTCGGAATTCTTTCGGTGATGGTGGCGTATCAGAACGCGATCCAAAGTCACCGAAAAGTCTCTCGTGTTCCGTATGGTTCCAGAAAGTTTGCCCGGGCCAACCAGCCAAGCGGTAAAGGACGGGATATCTCCACATCCGGAAGTTCGCTCGAAGTGCCTCGAAGTATCCTTCGCGCGCGATGCAGCTCCGGCGTTCGTTTCCACATTCCCCCGGCCTTCCCTCCACGTCTCTGCTTTGATCTTCCGTGAAAGTTCCGCAAGATGCGCGGATGACGCGCGAGCGCGTATACCCGGGTGACTAAGTCGATGAGATACTTAACTTTTACCGCGCTGCCGAGCAGAGAGGTGAGGAAAGCAATTTTGCGTCACCGTAGTGACGTCCTGCAAATTGCGGCGATTTATTCCGCGACGAGAGAGGAGCATCTCACCGCTGTCGGAGGAGCGTGGAATTTTCGCGTTGCGTTTTATATGTCAGTGTCTATACTATTAATCAATTAACATTAATCACTTTTTTTTCATGATAATGTTGTCATCGTTGCGATGGCGCTTTATTTTTATTTTAAGGGGATGCTGGAGTTACCGACGGAACAATATTTCGTACTTCTCAAACCATTTCGTTTCCCTTATACAGAATAAAAAATCCTTCTCCAGAATAAAAGAAAAAATGCAAATACCTTTGGAAAAGTACAAATCGGTATGAAAATCCTTAAAAATTATAAATTACAGTTTTCTGTTAGTTTACCATGTAGGTTAATTTTCTTCACACACACACACACACACACACATATATATATATAATTAAATACAAGGATACATCCAAATAAAAAGTATTTTCCCATATTTGAATCATTTATAAGAATATCATGAGATCTTCAAATTATGATTTTGAAGCTTACAAGAGAAACTGCTTGAAAAGTACGATTTGAGTGTGCATAACCTCGCATTCATGTGATATATAGGATATAGCAGTGCAAGAAATGTACATACGTAACGTTTTACTTAATCATTTACTTAATGTACCTATGTAACATTTTCTTGATGTACGTAATATTTTATTTGGAATTAAAAATCTGTTTTATCGACATCAATCAATTTCAGTCGTCGCTCCAGTATCCTCTTAATCGAAGAATATATGAAAAATTGCAGAGGGAGAAAGAGAGATAATCTTACGTGATTTATTCACTTGACTTTCGAGATAGGATAAAAAAGAAGATAAAAAAGAAGATAAAAAGGAAATTAAACAATTATTTTTATTATATATTAAATAATTATTTTACTTTTATATAAATATCACAGTTTTTATTTATTGTACTTATTTTCTCATTGATCAGCATGTTGGGCGAGGTAGCTGGATAAATTCAGTGAAACTTTATAATTGCGCGCGGAGCAATTTATCGCGTTTAAATAACATTACCTTAATAGCCGCGCGCGAGGCGAGCCTTGTTGCGGACATTAAAGTAGCTCGCGGCGCGAAATGCGTTTCGCATTTAGTTCTCGGCGGTAGACGACAATGATCGATAAAAGCCGCGCGGCGCGAAACATATTCATCCCGGTCGCTCTCGTATATTTTCATACGTCGCGAATGCGATCTCACGGAGAAGACATTAGCGCTGCTGATGTCTCGCAAACGCTCCTCCTTCGATCGCTCAATCCCCTGACACTCTCCCGTTCTCAGTCTGGCTCTCTTATCAAATACATGGGAATGTATTGCCATTCCTTCCGTGTTTTCAATTTCTTTTTTACTATCTTGAAGTCGACTTCTACCTAACGAAATTCCTATGTGAAAGACGGCTCAGTACGTCCTAGAACAGCCTGTATAATCTCGGTTATTTTATGTATATACTTCTTGCAAGTATGCGTCCTGCATATTTGTATGAGGAAGCACGAAGGAAATTATATATCGAGCACAAATTGCCATACACGACGTTAGAACGCCTTCGGATAGCTTCATAATTTCATCCTATAAAACGGAAAATTCTTTAGATGCTCTTTTGTCACTGTCCCCAGCACATTCCAAAATTATCTTCCTTTTAATATCGCCGCGACATGCGGTTGTATGAGTGAATGCGTGTGTGCGCAATCCTTTGCTTTATAGTCAGATTGCAGTACATATTATACAATTGCAGATTATTTTACTTCCTAAACCTAATTTTTAACCATGACAAAAAGATAGTTTTCGTACTCGTATTCAAACTACTTTAAATTCTCATTGTGTTCGAAATCTTTTGAATTTACGCATTGCTGAATTTCTCCTGTCGGCAGTATTGTAACCGTTTACAACTACCTGTTTTAGATGCTTGAAGCAGATTCATCCGGAAAGCGTAGAATAAATGACTCTTTCTCCCTTTCTCGATCTTCCGCTCGTTCGCTCTCCTTTTCTTTCTCTATCTTTTTCTCTCAGCAGAATATTTGAATTTCGCAGATTCCACGTTACCGACGCACGACGTTTTCCGGAGGAAAGGAAAGCGGCCGCACGTCGCGAACGGGGACAGTATTTGTATTGGACGCGCGAGCGTGTGAGCGAATCGAGCCGAGGAATTTCTTCGGGGAATCTTCAGGGCCCGGACGTGGCGCGAAGACACAGGAGACTGATGCCCCATACTGTCGTCGCCTCTCCCGTCGCTCTCGTTTCATGTCCTAGCGATAGGATGCCAATAGGACGAAGGCGGGAGGACGTCGGGAGGAGAACGAGGAGACGTGGCCAGGAGCCAGGATGGGTTGCAGGATGCCGAAGGAAGTAAGGAGGATGCTGTAGGTATCCGGAATGGATTACGGAATCAGATGGGATAGCGGTCCGGAAAGCCCTCTCTCTCTATCCGGGCACGACACCTCATCATTCCACCACGTTCACCGGTGCGACAAAAGGAGAGGGGGAGCAGAGAGGAAGGTTCAGTATCCTTCGACACACACCGCGCGTCGATCCTCCCCCGAGGCGTGCACGGTGATTTAAGTCAGTGTTTACGCTTTCGTGTTTTCCGCGTCTCTACCAACACACAACATCCCAGTTGCTTG
Organism: Mycetomoellerius zeteki; assembly: GCF_001594055.1. Taxonomy (NCBI): domain Eukaryota; kingdom Metazoa; phylum Arthropoda; class Insecta; order Hymenoptera; family Formicidae; genus Mycetomoellerius; species Mycetomoellerius zeteki. The sequence goes on from NW_017255965.1 coordinate 1,366,673, forward strand.
GCCCCCGGTCTTGCAGAGGTCTCGTGTCGGAATCCCTATTCCTGGCACCGTTGATTCTGCAACGCTGTATCACCCGAATCCGGGACATACCCGATAAAGCTCCCGTCGCCTTGTGTTCACATTCCGCAAGAAACGCGGAATATTTAACATTATCGAGAGTTTGTAAATAATTGATAGAAGAAGTAAATATACGTACGTACTAATTAAAATAAAGGAGCTTTTCTCGTACTTAATGAATGTATAAAATCCTGGTCGATCAGCGTTTATATGAAAACACTAATTTTTCAGTGTGATTTTTTAAAATAGCATGTTGTCTATTTGTTTAGTAATTTCATTTTCCGTGTTTTATCTCCAACAACAAGTTTGTGCAATACTCTTGTACGACCGGAAAAGCGCATCAGATTGTAAAACATCAAATTATCAATATAATTTCGATATGGTAGCAATTGACAAACATCAATTCAACATATTATTTATTATTTTAGGTACTTTGAGGAAGTGACAAAACTGATTTAATTAAAGACTTTTGCGATACACAAATATCGCGATATTGAGCGATAATAAAGCGATTCATGTTATATTATTGTATTCATCTCTCTCTCTAATAAATTTTCTTTGTAACAATTACTCAAACAGCTATTACAATCCGAATCGTGAATTGTGATTTGTGTTGTAATAATAAAAATAATTTTTTATTTATTAATGAAATTCTTTTAACATATTAAAAAATTTTTTTTAAATGCGCTAAAGATAATCTGTGGTTTCTAAATTTATGATATAAGTAGAAATCGATACATGCAAGATCTTTGCGTGTGAAAGAAAAAATCGTAATGATAATTTCTTGTAAATAATTTTTTATGAAATTCATGATAATGCTCAAGTTGATAAAACGCTTGTCGCATCGTTTTTAATTATTCTAAAAATACTTATTTCACGCTTAACTAAGTGGCGCAGCATCACGGAGAAAAAAAAGTGTAAAAGGCACTCTCGTCCTTTCTCCTTGGTTCCTTCGTGTGTCGAATATATGTACCGATTCTTGGTGGCGTCACGTTGTGCCATCCCAGAAACTTTCCAAGTTTTAATCCAACTTGCAACATACTGGGGCGCCGATAGAAGGAAAAGGAAGAATTCACGTGACAGGAAGACTCACCATGGAGAGGATGCATTTTATTATTAGTCCTATAAGACAAGTCCTACTTGCTGAAGCAAATTTAAGCTCGCCACTAATTAAATTACAGCTTCGTTTAACCGTGAGAAGATTAACAGCCATTTTTGGTCACTAATTTAATCAAGTTAGATCTATTGATATAGATATGATAATAATAATTCATTTATTTTAATTTCGCCGATTTGTTGAACATCCAAAACTGTTCATATAAAAACAATGTTCTGTTTCTTGCTTTCTAAAATTTCTTGATGAAATATAAATGAAAGAAAAAAGCGCAACTAATAAAAACTAATAAAAAATGTAAATCCAGAGAGTATTAAAAAATATTAATGATAAATTTAATTGCAGCGGAATTTCTCAATTAATATTATTATTATAAGACAAACGTAATTTTATTAATTGTATTACGTTTGTCAAGTATTAATTGAGAAGTTCCGCTGGCATAATAAAATATTTATTAAAAATAATTTAAGTAAATACTCATTAGATTTAAAAATACATAATGAAGAAATATAGGACAAAAATCATAATTTAGATTGTGATAAGAAATTTAAAGTTGAAGTGACGAACAATGGATGTAGTGCAAAAAAATAAGTTAAAGAGGAGCAACTGTTGGCTCGAGAGTCGAGATACAAAGGACGTCCTCTAAATACCGAGGCGCGATCGGTTACCCGCGAGTTTTGTATAAACGCCACATAATAAAATTATCACGCCGTTAATACTTGGCGCGGCCGGTGGTTAAGGTTAATTTAATGATTTTCGTTATTGGCTCCGGCGCCGTAAAGCTATCCTCGCACATCTGTTGCCGGCATCGATTTTAATATCGTTCCGCGCGCCGCCGTGCGCCGGCACGCTGCCCGGCTCGATCGTACTTTTGCCGACTCGGTTTCAGGCCGCTCTTACCGCGTGAGATCAAATTTTTCGCACGACTGTATCGTGATCTCAGTGCAAAACTCCCATCCTAATTTTATTCCTCTCCGCGTGCATTATACACATTATAAAACGTATATTTCATTATACTCGTATTTTACCAAGAGATTATTATATTCATCTTTAATAACTTTATTTAAAGAAGATTATTATTATTATAGTCTGTTGTACCTAATTTGATTCTGGATAAGTAAAAAGTGCTCAAATCTAATAATAGTATAATACTCGTTTTAATAGTATTATACTAATATAGTTTGCGCGTTTGTGTAGTCGTTATTCAGGTACAAACTAAGTATATTAAAGTAAAGTGAAAATCAATTCACTTTTGCGAACATACATTGTTAAATCTATATAGTGTCAAATTTAACTTAACGTAAGTCGCCACTGCTTCTACTAAATATATTATTATTTTTTACCAAAAGGATAGTTAAATTTAACACTATATAACATCAAATTGACACTGTATAGTATCAAATATAACCATTGTTTTAATATAAAATAACAATATGATTAAGTAGGAGCAGTGGCGATTTACGTTAAGTTAAATTTGATATAGATTTAACAGTGTACTTTTAACTTGTTACCGAGTTAAAGGTGTTACATCCAAAGAAAGGTTTCTTCGATTCAAAGAAATATTTCTTTGCTATAGGGGAGACCGGGGCTAAGTGGGCATTTGAATTTTGAGTGGCAATGTAAAATATTGAGGCACACAGCGTTGTCCGTGCATAAATTCCGCGTTCTTTCCGTGAATAACTGTCCAGCGGATTCGCGGCCGAGAGGGTTGGTTATCCTCTCTCTGTTTAGTTTAGTGCACCTCTTAGCAACGGAACACGGTGCAATTGTAGCCTTGATGACGCGAACAATATTTCTCGCGACACAACGCAATCGACGTGATCGATGTTATCGAATCGATCGTCGGGAATGTTCTGGTACGCGCAGGACCTACGCGATACGGCGCAGGAAACAGACCGCGCCATTCTTCTCGCGCGGCCAATGACAATCACGGGATAGCAAGTCGATGCTCACCGGACGAAGGCGCGACATAAACGCCGCATAGTATCGAACAGGCAAAAATATATCTTATGAGTCTCCAATTTATATTGTAGATAGCATCTTATGTGTCTTCTTAACCAACGAAGTTTGGTTAGTTTAGATGCGCGCCGCGTTGTTATGTTTAGGTAGTCAAATGTGTTTTCGATAAGTTCAAAAGTAATTTTTGAGATTTCATTTTCCGAATCACATCATTTTTTGTGTATATGGATGAAATAAAGTTGCAAACACCAAAACTTTTTATTGCCATTTTATTGTAGTCTTATAATCACTCTATAAAACGCTAATAATCATTCGACTAAAATCGTTTACTTTGTTACTGAAAGTTGCAATTGAAAAAAGGCTCACTTAGCCCTGGTCTCCCCTACGCATAAAGAAAAAATTTCTTTGATTTGAACGTTATTTCTTTGATTTAAACATCATTTTTTAAAATTAAATAAATTTTTTTTATTTGATTTAAAAAAATGATGTTCAAATCAAAGAAATGACATTCAGATGAAAGAAATTTTTTCTTTAACCGTATAGCAAAGAAACATTTCTTTGAATCGAAGAAACCTTCCTCTGGGTGTATCTAATAATTTACTGAATGAAATAATGTTTAAAAAAATGATTTTCTGAGTAATCGCTGATATTCACGTATAAGTACAGAGCAAGGTAAATGGTCAGGGTCAGTCTATTCACAAATCCGGAAGCAATTATCCTCGGCAGTTCTCTTAGATGGAGGGATGCCCCGGTTGTTAGATACTATCCTTCGCGAGTTTCAAGAAACGACGTGAGGCCTTCGGCTTGAGTTACTGAGATTGCCGAAGTTCGACCCTTCTTCGTCGTCGCGCACTCCGCTCGACTTCGTCGTCGCCGGCCGTTTCTCGCACCCTCAAATTCGACTTTTCAATTTGATATTCGCGAATCGCGCTGATTCTCTCGCTTCCGTCTCCAACTCCGATCGGCGGGCTTTTTCCCAAGGTAGCGCCTAAATCACCCCGTTCGCTCGAGGAAGCTGATCCCCGAGTTACGTACAAAGGCGTAGGTGTTATATCAAAGTCGGAATTGACGACTATGGCGCGGAGGGGATATCTGCACGTTAGAACGTGCATGGCAAAGGATTCTAACGTGTCCTCTTTCGTAGCGAGAATGACGAAAAGAAAAGAAGCTAGGCAGTAAGGAGCGAGAAAGGAAAAGGACGTTCAATGTGAGCGAAATGCCCTTAGGGGATCGAGGATCTTCCTAGAATGTCTTCGGCACCGTTCCCCATCTCGACCCGTGCTTTTTATGGGCTCAACTTTTTGAAGGATGTGCAAACGACGAAATTGAACGCGCAGTTAGACGTTAAAGGACGTCTTCCGTTGAATATATATGTAGGTGGGCGTGCGCTCGATTTTTCTTGCACGTTGTTTCGCCCGAGTGTGAGATCCGGAACGGAACGTCGCGTTGAATGTGGAATGATCTCGCGTCGCGGTTATTTATGCCGCCGTGTGCGAGGAACATTTGTCAAATAATGTATTAATTATTTAAGAATTTAAATTAAAACTTTCATCAATGACGTGATGTAAAGTGGATTTAACGTTGACGTACGTTCGTTTCGATAAAATATTTCATTTATTTTAGTATTCATTAATATTTGGAAAATATTTATAAAATATAGTTTCAGTAAGATTTAACGCGCGCGAGATATATTTCATAATAAAACTCAGCGCCAGGGAGGTATTAAGGCGAGGCAAGAGCTCGATCAGATCCGTTTCACGTTGACGATAACTTTTCCGTAAAGGATTAATGATGCGTTGTGAGCGCTTGTGTCGAGATAACATGCTTGTTTGTAGACTACGCGCTATAAATTTGCGGGCTGGCAGTCAGATAAATGATACTATACCCAAGGCGACTAGAAGGACCCCTGTGGGGGAATCTTCATCGCGCTGTGAAACTTCTACGATGCGGTGTCTGAGTTGCGCGCCGCTCTCCTATCAACATCGATTTTTAACAAAAAGTAGCGGATATATACCGCCCGCGAAATTACAATTTAAATTGGAAACGGACGTCGCAAAACCTGCTCGTATAAGTTAATATTCGTGGGAATTGAATGACGAAGCAGGATCACACAAAAATCTGTGCTATTGATTAAACATTGTCTGCCAATTAAAACGAATAAGAGATTATACGAAAGAGGGAAGAAATGAAAAGGATATCGGGAACAAGATTAGGAAAAATCGTAAAAAAAAAGCTTATATCGTTCTTCGATATACATATATCGTTGGAAGAAATGCAGCAATATTTTTCGAGAAGTTAAATAGAATCGCTCAAATGACTTCACCTTATTTTCATGACGTCGAAGTTAAGTTCCTGCAGCGTTTCATAATAACGATAAAAGTCATAGAAGCTAATGCCTGAGGAGAAAGGTCGCCGTGCTTTGTTCGGGTTGAGACAATGGCTTACCATGCTGACATTTCTCGGGCGAATCGCCGCGCGCCTAACATTTATTATAACGACCGACATCCGACGTCGTGACTAAAGTTTGCACTTTTATTAAGCCGCCGTCTTTCACAAGGAAACTCTAATTAGCTTCTTTGCGTTGCACATTTCTCAGACGTTTATCTTTGTGCCCGAACATATAGACAGCACTACTACATCATAAAATTTGCAAAAATCGCAAATATCGTCGATACATTGTTCCGTTGGAAAAATCTTGCAAGTGGCATATATACGAATCACATGCTAGTTTAATGTTATACTGAAAATAAATGGATTAAGATATTCTTATAATATCATATCGTTAACATTAATTGCGTTTAATTGTATTAATATGAACGAATAATTTACTCTCTTTTATACGTAGAATATAAAATTATGCTATTTAATAATTCATATATCCAACTTTGACGATATTAAATTTTCGCAAATATATTTACCATGATATTTCCTATATAATACGCGAAAAATATTATAATTAAAAAATATCTAGATTTATATCTGGTCCCAAAAAGGTATTGTTCTATATATAAGGCTTCCGGTATTTCCATCATCGCATTTCTGAAGAAATCGATTTAGATAAGCGTATAACGTAGCACCGGTTGGCAACGCGAAAGGCTGCAAGACATTTTTCTGAAAGTCGGAGCGCGAAGCCCATTATCGGGCAACGTAAGACGTCGAGAACAGCGCGGGTAGACCCAGCGCGGACTCGCTGCGGAACGACGCTCCGCGAGTTGAAGACGGCTGCCACCAACTCGCTTTTCTCGGTGGCGGTCGGGCCGGCGGTGTAGAGTTCGAAAGCGCAGGGTGTGCCGCATCCCTCACTTGGCAGCCAATATTGGTCCACACGTACATTCATGGGCGCCGTACGCACACTCGGGCGTCGACTCGAGTGCACTACGACTCTCATCGACGAGCAACGTATACACGACGGCGTGTCGCAGCTTCGCCAAAATAACGTATCGCGATGCCGACTGCTGCGGAAATACGTGACATTTGCGCGTTGCGTTGTTTTCAACGCGTTTACATACATCGCATTTTGCTAGTTTATATATCAATGTACATGATTTTATCAATGAACACGAATTTCTCGATCGCGTTTTACATATCATGTCGAGATTTTGCGAGGCATCAAAATGAACGAAATTTTATATTTAACTTTAACTTTATTAGAGATTAATATTCCCTCCGGTTTGTCGCCTCTTGAATTTATTTTCTTGCGTTTTGCATAAAATGATAGATCATCAGGATGCATATCAATCTGCTGTCGCCGGCGCATGTTATCAGTATGAGAGATATATACTCGCGACCTGGGAATGTCGTCGTTATCCCAATAGGCGCATACACGACAAGAAATGCGACGCGTACGCTTTATATTGTTTTAACGAGTTAGTTAAAAAGGGTCGTTGCGACGATAATTGTGTCTTTAACGGCGCCAGTTACACGCCCATCTCGCACATATACGTGACTGCCGAAAATGAACTGGGTTGGATTTACAAAGCTGCACATATAAAAGCGTATTTTGTTGAATTATTTTTCGTTCATTAACTCAATCAAAAATAATTGGTACATTTCTCCAATACGAATTTATATTTCTGCTACTTTTGCATTAGCTTATCATTTTTAACCAAGCAATTATGGCTATTAACCAAGCAAGAATAATACTTTTTAATTGCGTTTGCAAGCTCCTATTGTTTCAGCTAATTCGTGTTTACCGATTTTACCAATTTTAATACGATTATACATTCAAATGTAAAGTATTTAATTTCATTTAATTGATCCTGTTATAACGAAAAAGCTTTATGAGTTAAATTTTTAAGCTGTTGTATGTTATAATAAAAATATGCTTACATTTTACAATTAAGTATATTTATTTTATGAAGCACCCAATTAATTTCAAGTGAATAATTCAACAAGCTCTCAAGGTTTATTAATGTTTGTTAACACATTTCAAAGGAATGAAATTAATATGTCATTAACAAATCAAGAATAAGCTTTGCCTTTAGTTTTATATTTTAATGAGAAGTTCAAAACGTAAGAAATGCGTTTTCGAAAAAAACTACCGTTTAGAAAAAATTATAAAACAATAACTAAATTAACAATAATAAACTCCCGTCATTTTATAATAAACAATAAATTATATAATTTCTATTCCCTATTCTTACCAATATTCTTACCAATTTGGTACAATTACAGGATGTTTCCTTCGATTCGGTGTAAAAGAAGGTTTACAAGTAGCTAATCGTAAATTTTATCTGATAATCATTTATAATCACTGATTGTTTGTTTGAAAGAATCATGTTTCAAGAGGTGATACGAAAGGCTCGTATAAACGCGCGAATGATAACACGTCAGGCTTAAGTACATAACGGCGTGCTGCACATTGCAAAACAAACATTATGACGTCGCCCTAACTAATTTAATATAAAAATATTTAATGTTTTACAAAATAACTACAATATTTTGTTCCTTGCATTATAAATTAATTTTGATATATGAGCTGTTGAACAAAAATAATGTTTAATGTTTAGTCAATAAAATTTATCTTTAAGTAAGAAGAAAATGTAAAAGTCTCACATTTACGTTTAAAGTATTTCGATGATATTGAATGTATTTTTCAAACCGAATGTAATAAAGATTTACATAATTAAACAAAAATTTCTATCATTGCCGTCTAATCGATCATGTGTCTGTTATTACATATGTCTTATTATTCACGTCATCCTATTTACACATTTGCGTTTATGAGAAACGATGGAGAATCGCGCGGGGCGTCGACGGCCGACGTAAGATAATTTCGTTTAATAATCCTCACAAGCGAGATTGGAAGCGCGCTCGAACGCAATTAATGGAACGTTTCGGTCGCAATACGCTTCGGGGGATAGGCGTAACGTATGCATGACATTCATCGTCGCCGCTTGACATCCCTTTATCGTGGATGCACCTGTACACGCCGAGCCGAAAATTGCTCGTGCAAGACTCGATAAAGCTTAATTGCCGCGCTTTTCCGTGCGTCGTTTACGCCCGGTGGAATCAATTTCAAGAATGACGGAATTTTTAATCAATACGACATCTTTTGACCTGCATTTTTTCAATTCTTCAATGTAATTATGTTTAGTTTAATAAATTGGAATTCTCACTGAGAGAAAGGGCTGAGATATACCTACTAACAAAAGAATTAGAAAATAAAAAATTGAGAATGGAACAAACAAATAGTTAGAAAATAAAAAAGGGATAAAAAAGTCAAGAGTAGGAAAGTAAAAAATAGGAAAAACAAGAGAATTCAAAATAAGATTAAAAAATTTAAAATATTTTTCGTTCCTTTATAAATGATTTTATTTCTTTCCTTAAAAAGCATAGATAAAAGGAATTATCTTGTGGTATAAATGATCAATGTGATGTCCCATTTAACAACCTGTTCTCTCATTCTAGGTTGACTGGCGATGACGTTTATACGTGCTCGTTTGACGATATTTCATCGAATATCAAGTATGTATCGAATCTGTCACCGCGACAGTGTTGCGCTTCGCAGCGACCATAAGTCCTTTGTTAAATTCGAGCACTTCACAATTGAATGGTAATATCATACAATGGATAAACTTCGTTAAACTTGAATTGATGTCAAGATTTCGACCAAAATAAAGTGGGGCATTCATAATGGCTTAATGTGATTGTAAAGTCATTTTCATTAAAAATCATTCGTGTGCAATTTTAAAATAAAAAATGGATAAATAATTGTTAAGCAATGTTTAATAAAAAATGAGCATTAATATATTATTCGTATTAACTAATATAATTTAAATCTATAACTTTCGAAATTATTCAGATGTAATTGTCTGTGTGTCTTTACGTTTTAAAATTATTATATAAAATTTCGTGTCAAGAAAAGCCTTTTTCGAAGCCTTGAACTAACCAAATATCCCTTCTTCCGCGAACTTCCCAAGAGTTGTGGCTTGTTATTTGCGTAGCCGCATTTACATTCCGCAACCGTAAAGGGGAACCAAGGGAAGTATGAGTTAAACAACTTTCCGAGATCTGTTGGACTGCAGCGGATTACCTAACTCATCAGGTTTGTCTATTTCGCTGAAATCTATTAATCTTGTTCGGAACAATTTTATTATTCTTTCACGTAGCGTGCGACTGAACAACGACATAGTTATCTTTTAGAACTGTATCGACTCTCTAACTGAAGGAGTTTGACAGTAGTAGTTTTCTTGACGGGAACACCTAATCATTCGGGAAAATTATATCAGGTACATATCTGACAAAGACTTTCTAATGCGGTCCTCTTGCCCACAATACACTATATTTCTTCCTCCCCGTTTTTCTGCCTGCCCTTCTACCGAATATTCCTCCGTAATCGAAATGCATATATACATGAGGTTGAGTGCTGTTGATGTGAGACTTAAGCGTGCGCCAGTTGATGAAAAAAGGAATGGCTCGTGAATCGACGTAAGAATAAAAAGAAGAGTAGAAAAGTGTACGATGGATGGAAAGAGAGAGAATAAAATGTTACGGTATGAAGCTAATAATTTAACGGCCTTATTGAAATGTAGAAATATTGTAGCGAGTATGTTAACTTAAATGAAGTATGTAACGATTTCTTTTTACGTTGAAACAGAAAAAAAGAATTTTATAAATATATACAGAATTATAAATATATACAGAATGTATCAAATGTCGCATATATCCTGTTACGAAATCTTTGATGAATTTTAAATAAATTTTATCTCTTAAAAAATTTTATTATTAGCTAATATAATAATGATAATTTTAAATTCTTAACATTAAAGACTGTAGCACTAATTTTATTGAGTTAAAATTTATTGAGATATAATCTGCCTGGACTAAAATAATTTTAAGTAGTTGAAAATAAAGTTCAATATATCTTTTTTTAATATGCCTTTTTCGTAGTTTACTTAATATTAAATGACAGTTTGTGTTTTTAGTGTTTTCTATCAATTTTTTAAATGTTTTAAGCAAATAAATGGCCGATCTTTTCGATATAAAACGCACATGTATGCGAAGATGAGGAAGGAGCGACAAACGCTGAAAAGGTCGCGGAGATCCAAAAGGATGGAAACGAGCAATGCGCACTTCCGGGGATTTTTAGGAAGGCAGGACGAGGAGAGATGATGCAAAAGGGAGGAGGCGATATGTCATGCAACTCGACGTGTGTTCGGCGGGATGAACAAATTTCCATTAGCCGGTTCAACTTTCCACGGTGACCTGGGAAAACCGGGTGACCACTGCCAATCAGCACGACCCTGTTTTCAAACCGCGCAACAGGAAAAAAAAATGTCAGCAGGCCGCCTTTAACGCATCTGTCGCCGCTCTCTGCGGATGTTCCCGGCGGTTTATCTGAACGTTATTACGAATTGTTATGGATGAGTTTGCGTTTTGCCTGCGGCTGCAGATATTCTGCGTTCGGATAATTCGTGAGATGCTTCGCGATGATTAAATAGACATTTCGTGAAGAAGACTTTAAAAGAAGTGCACAGCTGTTAATTTCTGGAGATTTCCGAATTTCCGACATTTTACTACGGATCTAGGATGTTTCACAGCAATCTCTAGGATTTTGAATCAATTGTATCATATTGTATCTGTATTTTTTCTGCAGCCCAAAATCTGCAAGCAAACCTGTTTTTGGACTATGATCCGCAAGGTGGCAAGCAAGGAAATCAGCAATAAAACATATTCCATCCCACGGGCTTTAGAAACTGGCGCGATTCAATTCCGGGACGTGTGTACTTACGGTAAAATTGGTTTACGCCGCGAAGGATAAAACCCGCGTATGTTTTGTCTGTGAGCTTAACCGCCATTTTAGCCATCTCTAAAATCATTGTTTTTCATCGGTTTCTGACGGAAGCGAATTTTCTGTTCTTCTCTCTTTTTTCTCCCTCTCTTTCTTTCTCTCGCTCTTTTCTTTTCTTTCCTTCCCTTTTCTTTTATCGCATTGTTCCTTTGTTATTTTATAATAAATTGAATTGAATATCCGTAAATTTTTCAGGCTGTGATAACTATTATTATTTTTCATAATGTAACATTAGTGGAGATGTAGCTAATAATACGTTCAAATTGCTTATTAATTATTTATATCAAAATTACCGAAATAAGATTACTTTTTGTTCATAGAACATTATTTTCTAGCTCTACCGCTGCATTCCACCGCAACTTAATTCGGCATTTTCTACTTTAAGCTCCGCACCTTTTAGCTGCTGTTCTGCTAAAACTTGTTTTGCGGACATTCCGACCATCAGAGTGTTCCACTTCTGCATAGCAGCAGTAAGCAACGACCGCTCAGGCAAACCACTCATCGATTGCTTTTCGCTACCTAAGCTTAACAAGCCGACAACCACAATATGGACTAATGATACTAATACCGTAGAAATACTCACGGTATACTGGCTCCGCGAGCCCAATTGTTGACTCACCTCTTGCAAATGTATTTATATCGTCCGCTTAAACAATATCCACCACACCGCAAAATGTAGCGGTTAAACAAACTTTCCCGGATGAGTGATGTTACTAAGGCATTATATCTGTGAATGTTTGTTAATTATTTAGGAGACGAGAACCGAAATCGAACATCAATAATAAATGATTTGCATGCTTGCGTACAGTTTTAACATATAACTATTTATAACAACAATTAGAGACTATAACGTTATTAAAGACTATATTTATTTACAAAAATTTGCATACGAATATTATTAAGCGTCATGATCCACTTTAACAGAAAATAAGGTTATTTCTCTTAAATAATATATATACATATGTATTAATTCTTATAATCGATCCAATTCCTACTTATAATTCTATATTAATAAACTACATATATAAATTATCCTATTTAAAATTAAATAAAAATTGTTTTATATATTTTCTATTTTTTTTATTTTCAATTCTTATTTACTTCCTCAGAAATTATTAAAATTTTAAAATTAGTAGGTTAAATTAGTAGAATAAATGTTCTCTCTTTATAAATATTTGTCATAATCTCTTCGTATATAAAAATAAATAAATGGTTAGTATTTTTTTTCATTCAGTTTTCGTTATAACAATAATCGAGAGAAAGCCTTACCTATACGAGACACCCTTACGGCTTCCGTGAACACCTTCTGGTTCGTCTCGAAACCGAGCGGTGCGATTCAATTGTGGTACGAGCGAAATTGTTCCGCTACAGTTACGCAACAACGAGAGAAACATGCATATCACATGCGTATGCAGAAACGATTTATCTGTCGCGGCTTAGTCGTTATTTCAGCACCGTTTCGCCGCCGCACAAAATTACATTAACATAAACACGACCACGGCCGTATGCATCAAAAAGTATACCACGCACTACGCCTGGAGGGCTCCTGGCCTCGCCAATCAATATCCGCTTGAATTTTCGACGACATTCGAATCGATATTCAATGAAAATTTTCTGGTAAGCATGAATACTGTATTAAAGCTCTCGTCATACATATTTCGTAATCATTATCACTGTGAGAATATCGACACATTGTATTTTAAAAAAAACAATGTTGTTTTTTTTTAAATACAACTTGTCGATATTTCTATTTTTAAAATACAATTCGATTACAACATCGTTTTCAGATTTTGTAAATCAGGATTATTGTTTCTGAAATACGAGAGGAATTCTCGATAGATTTGACCTCAAGATTTCTCTCTACGCATTCGAAGCGTTCAATATCTCGCGGGAAAATATCAGTACTGACTGGCTGACTGCCTTCTACCTCGGCCGTTCTTTCATTTACGGCCGCAGGCTCGTCTCACTGGTATATCTCACGACGATCGGTATCATCACGCATGTATTTCGTCACGGGAGAGACGCGACGGAATATCGGAAAGTGATTTTGAAAGGTTCGTTTACGTCGAAGTAGCGCGACGCTCGACATCATTCGGAACGAAATTGTTCGAAATCATCATGACGAATACCTTGTTTCGCGTTCTCGCGTTTGAGGATCCGCCGATTGATAGAAATTAGTGCGTTTCTGTCGAGAATCGATCAAGCTCTCTTGTCTAACTTCTGGACGTGCTGGAATCCAATATACTTTTGTGAAATACGGTATAATTCATACAGATATGCATGCTTAAAAACTAATTAGTTATATGCGCTCGCTGTCCGAAACAGATTTGCTATTAATTATGTCGCTCATTATTCTTAGCATAATTAGTCATACTACGAAAATTTAACAGTTTATTAAGTTGATAAATGAATTTTATATACATAATTTAACATCAAGATTTTGTATTATAAAAGATAGTAAAGTAATATTTTTCACAATAAATATATTTATTTACATTAAATTTCTAGCATATTAAGATCTCTTTAATAGATGACTATTGAGCATAAAATTTAATTGTAATATTATTACAGTAGTTTAGCTGCATTTCTAAGTGCCGAAAAAATTAATTCGGCGCGTAGTTCAAATATAAATATGATATATACGTGCATATAACACATACAAATTCACATGAAATTATTTAAGCACTAAAGATCTAGCTTCGATCGTTATGGACATTTATTTCCTATTGGTTATGTTTTCACATGTACGGTCCAATAAAATTTTTACTGTTTTGTATTGTAAAAGATATTTATCGGTCAATATAAAATCGATATTGACGGAACAAAGAAAAGAACAAATAGTAATTTGCACGAGAGATATTCGTATTATCCAGTATACGAAACTCTTGAATGAAACCGCCTGTGAATGTACTCGACTCAATGTACCAGGCTTAAACTGTTATTCGAATAATCCCGGAGTAAAACGAGCGATCCGTAACTTTGACGTCGTTGCTGAAAGTGGTGACAAACTCATAATTGTAACCATTAGGAACACGGTATGTCACGACTAACTAACGTCTATAACTAATTTACTTGCCGCGCGAGCATTTCCGACTTGGCATGTCCAGGTATTTATTACGAATCGGGAATGCAACGCGTGAGCAACTTTCGATGCGATCTGCGACACAACGTTTGCTTGTAAATATTAATAAAATGGAATGGATTCGATGCGAAATGTATTCATATACGGAGAATGTGCATGACATTGCATCCAATCTAGCAGAAGTACTGATTGATGTCGGATGGCTTTTAAAATGTAATACACTGAAAAAAATGCATGTAATTTTACATGGAAATTACATGTTCATGACTGGAAAATTGCCTAAATATTTACAATTTCCAGTAAATTTCCAAGCATATTTATGTAATTTAGATAATTTTCCAGACATATACATGTAATTTCTATGTAAAATTACATGCATTTTTTTCAGTGTAGGATTAATTGTAACTATATATATATAAATATATAAAATTAAATTAGAATATTCTAATATCTGAATGTTAGAATATTTGAATTAGAATATTTTCAAAAGACAGGAAAAAAGAAGTAGAAGTGATTTCTTAATATTTTAGATATATTAGATTTATATAGATATTTATCTATATAAAAGAATCCATGTATAATAATGTAATAATTATAAAATTGCAGGAAGGTTGTGATACGCATTTAAGAAAAATTGCAATAATTAAAGTGTTGGCATTAAACAAAGTTGCGAAGATTAAAGTTATCCGAGGCAAGTTTAAAATTTACTGAAAGAGCTTGCTAATACTTTTAATACAACGAGATTTGCAAAGGCAAAAGTTCGCAAAAGCGGAAATACGGCCACGCCACGGGATGGAATACGGGACGCTCTTAATTATTCCGTTCGAGGCAACGCGTTACGCCGTATTAAGCTTTCAAAATTCGGCCAGATACACCTTTTCGAAACGACGCGCATTAAAATATACGACCGGTATATTGACAGAGAGAAATAGAAATGATCCGATTTAGAAGAGTAAAAAAAGGAACGCATTATGTTCGCCGGCGTGCGGGGTGTTAGGTAAAAACTCATCCGGCCGGTACCTGCACTTCAACCATATCCCGCGGCCATTTGCATCTCATTCGGGACGTTATATCACTTTCATTAACGAAGTGGAATAGTAGATTTCCGGGTTCACGTGTTGTGGACGCAAATTTCACGCAAATGTGCGCACCGCGCACTGCGCGATAAAAACTTGGGTGATGCGCCGTTGTGCGAAGTTTTCGGCCTGTTCGCATTACCGTGGCGCAAAATCGACGGAGATGAAAATTGCAAATTAAGGTTGAAAGAAAGGCGGAAAGATACGTATTTTGCTCGCGGTAACTTCCACTACGAATAAAATCGAATTCTATTTTAGGAAAAAAGATATTTCCTTCAACACGAAGATATAAATATAAGCGATGCAAAGAATCACAACTGATACGTTTATAATTATCTGTATTGCTCAATAGTTATTGGCTACGTTGTATATCGTATTTCCGTCGAGATCACAGTCGAATGAATATTTTATTCTGATTGACAGAAAACCTTTAATTATTGTACTGATTTATTAATGTAAAATGTGACACTTCTTCAACGATTTCTTGATTCATTTAAATGACTTCTTCATGAATGGTAATATCCTTTTTCATATTTACTTTACATATCTAATTAATATTAAAACCGAAAATTTTAATTTTTTTGAATCTTTGAAAGTAAATAAAGAAAAGGTTTTATTTAAGAAGTTCTTTCTTCGCCTTCAATGATATAAAAATTATTTTTATCTTTGTAATATTTAAATAAGAAAAATAAATTCCAATATATCGAAAGAATTTTCATACAAATTTCGATTTACTAAAACCTTAGTTCTTTTTGCGGAAAATATTCCAGCGTCGAAATGTGTTAAGTGTTAAAAACTTTAAACGATAAAACTTTTCTTAAGTCGATTTTTTCAATCATGTGCTCAAAACGCTTGAGACGCTTGAGATGGTAGGTTGTCTCGCGAATACTACCGTCTTAAAAAAAATTGGCACGAAAAAATTGACGGTGAGGCATGTAATGAGAATGGTGTATCGGCACTCGCGACAAGTAATCGAATGAGAATCACGGTGGCCGATAGAAACATTATTGACGCCGTCAGAGCCGATGAGAATTAGGTTTAAGACGTTTTCACGAAGGAGAACCCTCTTTAGCGAGAGGAACGGAATCGCGAAGATCCTTAAGATCCTATGGTCTTTGTGACGTCCCTGTTCTCAGCGGGGACAGGATCGAACGACGGATAATATTTGAGTTTTCGAAGGCCATCAAGCGCGAACGCGGGGGAGACAAGGCCGAAGGTCGTGGGTTAAGTAAGTGGTTAAGAGGACGGTGCCGTGCTGCTGGGGTAATGGAATAAAAACACTCGACACACACACATACCCACACACACACACACACCGATGTCACCACCATCGACCCAAGGGGGTCGAGTAAGGGGAGAGGCAAAAGGGTGAACGTCTTGTCGCTCTCTTTTTCCTCGGACCCGACGAAAGGAGGAGGACGCGCGCCACGAGAGTTTCGTCGGAAAACACTTGTATCTCAAGTCTTCGAGAAACGTGGCGTGAAAATATTTTAGGATTAGAGTTGGAATATTCTTCATTAATATCGCGATGGCTTATGATTTCTCTGTTGTTTCATGTTCCGCTGTCAAAATATTGCTGTTAGACGGGTGGTTTTTTCAGATGCCTGAAGATGAAATCTATTTCATATTCTAACAATATCGAAATATTTTATAATACCTATAAATATTAAATATTTTATATCTGTTGTACGAATTTTGTTTGCAAATGTTAAATTTTTTAGTCAACTACAATTATTTATTTTTATATTTTAACTTTTTTAATATAATAATAAAATTTGTCATATTAACATTAATCTAGAAAATGCAATTTACATCTTACATTATCTTACATCAAACATACATTAATTTTCCTGAAATGCATTACTGTTGCATTCTTGCGGGAAAACTTTTCTCACAGTTTAGTAATTATTCTATCATCTTTAAAACACCATTCTTCTATAACAGATTCTGGGACAAATGTAATTGACTGTCGTTACAAACTAGAGAATTAATGTCGCATGTACTTGGATCGAATTATGCATTTAAATGAAGGAAATTTGAAATTTCCTGATATTAAGGGATGCCTATCGGTATCTGCTCAATAGACAAAGTTGATTATGATCGCGTTTCAACGTAAATTGAACAGACGAGGTCAGGCCGGAAATTTTCGTTAATGGTGCCGACATGATACATGCGTAAAGAGCTCTCTACATGCACGCATCTGTAGCCTCTTTTTGCGCACGTATGACTGCTTTCGACGTAATATGTACGTCTGGGATCGCAATTAGTTTGTAGGATCGCACGTTGTCCTTGATGGAAATTAATTACTAATGCTGCTAATGACGTTTGTCTTGTGCATGTCTAGGACACGAAGTAATAATAATTGAATATACAGGAATATGAAAACAGTACAGTTACATGCCTGCTTTTTGATGAATAATGCAAGATTTTTTACATCATATTTGTTTTATACTTTTCCATTATTTTTTGAAACAAAATAATGGAAATTACTTGAAAATGGTAAAAGGTTGTACGATCGGAGCGATAAAGAACCTTAATATGTATTTACTAGTTACGGCCGAAAGTACAAAGTCAGTGCGAATGCAAAGTTTTAATAACGCGAAACTCCAAAGGGAGGACTATAAACTGTAGGACATTCCCCTTTCATTATTCTGGGGCAATCCCCTTGGAACTGCGAAAATGTATTTAGCGACACGAAAAATTTTACGAGTTAATAAAAATTTATTTCAAACCCACGTACGAGTTCTTTCATTTTTTTTTTATTGAATTACCTTATTTTCATATAGAATTATACATACACGTCTTATAAAAGTTAAGAAAGTTTTATAGGTAATGCATTACCAAATCAATTTATTCAATATTATAAAAACAGCAAAAATATATTTGGCTAAATGTATATTTTACTTTTAAACCTTTTTAAGGTAAGAATTCCTCTTTTACTTCTATGAACAAATATTGCCAGTGTGCGGAAAAACTAGTAAAACATTGAAGAGCGGAACAATTTATTTTTATGGAAATACGCGCCTGCATAAAAGATTTTCATAACACATGTCCCGCGAAAAGTATATTCATTTGCAAAGTCCAGAGGTTTCACGCGTCGCGTATCATGCGAAAATTAATTGGGCGTGGATGTGTATTTGCTGAGTGTGAAATTTTTATTCGTTCGCCGCGTCCGCAATCAAATCGTTCATGCAATGAATATCGCATAAATTCAATTCCGTATTGCATTATCTTGTTACGCGAATAGGATTTGACCGTGCGAAAAGCGGCGGCATTTGATTTCAATATTAAATGCGTTTTCGATGTCCCGCGTCTTTAATTATTAAATTTATGCGAGAAACTGTAATAGCACCGGCGAGAACAAAAGGAAGGTGCGAGTGGAGAATAACAAGAGAGAGGTGCCATTAAAAATGCTGAATAAACATGAAGGCGCCGAGGAATTCTTTGCCATGGACATAGTATAACCGTACACGCATTAGTATAAATGACGCGTAATTTGCGAACAGTGTCATTCTTTTGAAATTATTGTAGTTTCTGAATAAATTATATTATCGACTTACTCGTATTTAATCACTCTATATTCCTTCGATAAATTATTTCAATTTAATATTTATTTCACAGCGGGTCTTTCGTAATAAAAAAAAACTATGAATTCATACTTTCTTAAATTATTTTATGTTTGAGAGAAATGAAGAGTTTTCTTTTATACAAAAATAAAATTAAAATATTTGACTTTAATTCGCCTTATTGGAAAAGTCTAACTTAATCCCTTTTTACTACTATTGCTAGTGTGTCTGACTTTGTTTGTCTTTTTCTACTTCTGTTGCTATAGAATGGCTGACTCTGTTTGCCTTTTTCTACTTTTTATCCTAGTACGTTAATCAGAGTTCATTAATTTTTAATTAACTTCATAGAAAAAGTTCTTAAGTACTTTTCGTTAGTAAGACGTTAATAAGAATTAGAAATCTTATATGTTTTGACTAATGAGGGATATAATTCTTATTAAGGCACATTTCCACTAAAAATAAGGTCTTTTTAAAACAAAGTTATCGATATTTTAACCATAGTATCGTTAACACTCCCGGGTTTCAACTTGTTCACCAGCTCTCCAGCGACCACGACGACGAGTCTCCTTGGCGTCGCGGTCGACTTAAGACGACGCCGCCGGCATCCACCGGGGATCAAACCCTTGGCATGCTCACAAGGTGGGGATTCGGCGTTCCACGTGGAGGCGGAGCGACGTCGCGCGTCGGGGTGCCGAACCGACGAGGGGGCGTCCAACCCCCGAGATGCCTGGTGGGGAGCCATGGTAAACGCAGTCCCCGACGGATCACCGAGACGGTGCAACGCGTTCCGCTGGCTCCGCTCGGTACCCGAACGAGTCCTTCGCCACGTGACTGTCATCAGAAATCGCATTGATTCGAAGACGGTCGATTGGATTTCCGTGACGAACGGAGGAGATCCGAAGAGTTTTTCAGTCCAAAGATACTTTGACAGAAAACTCTCTCGGCTGAGCTCGGAAATCAGAATCTTATGAGAAAACGAGGACAGGATCACATGACTATGACAGGACAAGTTGGAAGGACTGTTGAGTCCGCGAGATCGGTCGCGAGGTTCTGAAGTGTACCTTAAAGAATTCGTAACTGGCGTTTGCGCGATTGTTTCGCAGTTGGACACGTGATTCTCGCAGGGGTGACGCACCCCAAGACCGTCGTGAATGGTGCTGAAAGGTGATGAACGTGTTTTCCTAAGGCCGTTAAGGGCGGTTCGTGATGTTTAGCCGCTACGAGAGATTTTAAGTGTACGGATTATTGGGGTTAGACTGCGTCCTGATAAGGTAAGCCCTCATTTAGAGGCTAATTTAGACTTATTACTTTTGTTTATACTTTGAATGCTTTTAATCTTTCGCAGTTTGTCAATCTGGGAAATTATTGTAAATCGATAAATGGCTTGTGAATCATACAACCTTTTTTGTTTATCAGATAACAGTATCGTTAGTTTTTGTTTTTAAATATTGCATCCTTAATTCTTTTATATACAGAATTATTTTAATTATTTTACGAAATATTTTCAAATTATCGTTATTTTTCTCATAATGATAAATTATAAATTCTTTGAAAAAATAGAAATAACTTCCATTTAACTACAATTTAAATAGATGTAATGTTTTTTTTGTTTAACGTTGATTGATATGGCATCAAGATTGTATCAAGAATTCTCATTAAAAAAACAAGTTTTGTTGAAAATAAATTAGAAAAGAAAATTTTTTATCCTTTTACATACAGCTTAAATCATAAATTTGACCGTTTGTCCTTTCAAATTAAATGTTATTTTCGATTTATTTGTTATTTGTTGATTGTTTAAAATAGAATTCAAACTGATCGATCAATTTCATTACGTTCGACTAAAATAAAATCTAAATTCATTCAATTAAAAATCCGTAAATAAATGATGACAATATTGCAGCATATCATATAATAAAAAGCTGTTATTGTTATCAATATTGTTAATCCATGTAAATTTGTTATAAAGTTGTAAGATAGATTAGAAGTTTACATTGCTTTAAAAATGGTAAACATCAATTATAATTATTCATAGATATACTTCCGTAAATGAACATGCATATATAGGAGGAAGAAAATTTCTATTATTCAATTTTTTTGTATGACTCTCGTAGATGAATATGACATATCTAAATGCGGCATCCAACTACGGAATTAATTCTTCACAGTGCTTGCGACGATGCGGCGAGGTAGATCGACGTGGTGCCGTCTCAAAGCGATCTATGAACAATTATTCGCTACGTTTTTTAAAACGAGAGCCTTGCTGCGAGTTTCTCCTTTTTCTCTCCCATAGCGCTTTTATGCTTGCGATATTCATGGCCCGCGGCGAGAGATCGTAAAATGTGACTGTTTCGCAGATATACCTGTCTCCACCGTTTCGTTCCTTCGCTTGAAAACGACGGAAATAGCGACGGTTTGCGCAATATCGTTTATTCCTGCTTTTGCTTTCCGCTTTTCCGAGACACGTTCCCATGGAAATGTCGTTGGTTTATTGAAAAACGGATGAATTTTGTGATGTGACGTTAATTAGGAATATGAATCGTAGCTTTATATCCTACCTTTTTATCAACAACTTGATCGTTGCTGAATTTTAATCTAATTCGAGTTGCTTTGAGTAGTACGTTTTGAGATGTAATTCTAGAATTTTGCGGGAGCTTGGCATTATATTTTTTGTTAAATAATAAAAGCGATATCAAAATTCCTGTACAAAAGACGATATCAAAATTCTTAAACAAGAGATGATATCAAAATTTTTGAAAAAGGCTTTATCAAAATTCTGGAGAACAAAAGATATTATCAAAAAGTAATATATATATATATATATTGCTTATCAAAATTTTAAAGAACAAAAGCTCGTTTAAAATTATTATTATTAAAACAAAAATAAAAAGATTTTCATCAAAGTGATTTTTTTAAATTAATAATTGACAATTAAAAATGTGAGCAAAGAAAATTTATAAATGAGAAGCAGATTTTTCAGTTATTATGTTAATGTAAATTGTTTTTTACCGTTATTATATCAATTAATTAAATTCTAATTATCCTCCATATAATAAGATTTCATAGTGCTAAAAGAATAGAGGCGCATAAAAATTATAATAAAATATTTTATAAATGTTTTATATATTTTTAAAAAATGGATAAATAGATTGCTTTTAAATCAGTTTTAAAACGAGATAAAAGATATAATAAAGACAAGTTCGAATTACACGCAGAAAGTTTAATTACTTTTAAATAAGCGCGCGCGGTATATCTTTCTAACGATTCCCCTTCTCATATTTTCCCACGGCGCAACACGCGAAATAGAATGAGAAATATAATCGTTCAAGTTATTCTGCCACGAGATTCGCATTTTCCGATAATTATGGAGCAGCTTGCCAAGCCATTTATCATTTAAATATTAATTCGTTGTTTTTTGCGTGAGAAATGCTTTCTTTTTGATTGATCCCGCCAACTAAACTATCAGTACAGCGCTGTTGAATTTTTGTTGAACGGTAAGCACCCTTGTTTTTCCTACTTCTTTTCTTCCATGCGAATTAACGATAACGAACATAATTCCTTGCTTTTGTTACGACCTCTTATTTTTTATACGTAATTTACATATGCCTATCAACATAATGTTTCATAAAAAGCTTTGTTCTTTGTAGTTACTTTTTCATTTACGTTAGCTTTTTAACAGCGAAAAATATGTTCCGAAATAATATCGGAAGTATTATGAAATCTATCACAATCTCTAACTGAAATGTATAAATGCTTTTTTTTTTTAAATCTTTGTAATTTTGTTTTGAAATATATTTCTAAACGGAGCATGCTTTTAACAGGTGGTACTTAAGCCGTAAAAGTTACTGCAGAAAGTTTACCTCAGAACTCCCGCGTTTCAACGAAGTTTATCATTACCAGACTGCAAAGTGCGGAATTATCACCTGCGTTAAAACTTCATTCCCCGCAATGCGAACAATAAGTCGCGCAGATTTCACCGTTTAATTCAGACTATTAGGAACACTAATCAACGTCAAATCCGACGGAGCGGCGGGTCGTGAAGAAACGGTAGCTGAAGAGCATGATATACGTCCGATTGCGTAAATCTCGTTCTACCTCTCTAAAGAGAAACGAAATTAGCATTGACTTAACTTAAACTACTTAGGAGAAAGCGGAAGCGCGCGCCTACCAGCATCCCCTTATATGGGAAACTTCATAGTTAGATTAACCCGTACGGCAAAGTAAGTTACAGCACGTGACGCATCCATTTTCCTGCAAGCTTTTTTCCTCTTATCTCGCTCCTCTCATCTTCGCGGTTTAAACGCGACTCGCCAGCCAGTCACGCCGCCGTCGCTCGCGTCAGCCGTGCGCTTTATAAGATTTATGCGGAAATGATATTACACGAGAGAGTGTGTTACACAAGACTAAAGGGGAACTGCGCTTGTCGAACGGTTAATAGCAGAGGCGATAGGTATTTGCACGTGTATATAATTTATAAGCGTATTAATTCACATGCTCTCTCTCTAAACCATTGGTTTTTTATTCTATGTCTATGTCTTACGTTCCGCTTGTACAATTTTGCACATAGTAATGCTTGCAGTATTATATCGAATTGCTTGATAAATAAAAATAATATCGCACCGCATTCCTTATTAACTATCCATTCTTTTCTTTGTTTTTAAATCGTCTCGCGAGATAAAAACAAATCAGTATTTTTATGACATATTGTTGTTCCGATATTGTAGCATAAACTAAAGTCAATGAATATTTACGATTCAGTTCCTTCATTTTTTGTGAAAGACTCCCGTGTCGAGGAATCTATTTTATGGATATTTTTTACGGGCGATTTTTTTTCTCCGATCAAAATACTCAGTCAACACACGTAGTTGCTATTTCGGGTTTAAAGTCGGCAATGTACTCTGTTGGAGTTGTATTGCCGGTTCAATCTTTGTACCGTAAATATAGATTAGTTTAAGCGGGACGTGGGATCGATCGTTCGTAGCCGAGCTAATAGGTTTTCAGTCGGAGGGAAGGTCTACTAGTCTCTGCTAGAGTCCGCTTAATTAACCGCGCCAGCTATTTTCTCTTCTACCTGTTCGTTTCTTCCGATGAAGAGAGTGTGCAATATAATCGAGAAAACGATGCGCTTCGCGCCGATCGGAACGATTGGAAACGATGATAGAATTCGATATTTTAATGTAGAAATCTTTGAAATATATCTCGTATACATATAATGTCCTACATTGTTTCATAAAGTATTATGCATTTGACAATTCTAATTTATAAAATACGAAATATAAGTAATAAAATATATAAATTTATAATTTATTAAAAATAAAATGCAGTTAAGAGAGAGAGAAAACCTAATTTATAATTAATATTAAAACATAATTAACATATAAAGTAAAAAGCATAAAGTATTTATGCTTTTTACTTTTATAATTTGCTTATACTAATTGCATATGTACTGTTTGTACTATTTAAATTAATTTTAAAGAATATTTGATTGTAATCTCGTGACAAAATGTTCAAAAATATAGTCTTAAATAAAAGCGTTAAATTTTAAATCATCGAACTATAAACGATGATTTAAACCGTTGATATTGGACACTTTGTAGACTAAAATTTATGAACCATATTCAAATATAAAATATCGGATTTCTCATTCAATCACCTTGTTCATTTTACGGATTTATTTCAACCAATTTTCACTTTGCTTTATTTCTACGAATTTATTAGCATTTATCGTAACATTTATTTTTACGATTGTACAAAACACGTGACAATTCTAATTTATATTCTGGCTTACAAGCTCGATTACTAGTATATCATTAACGCGATAGATGCAATCATATAAAATATAAATTTAATCGCGTTATTTTCTTCTCAGCATTCCATTAAAGCGAGTAAAATAAAAATTCTGAGCGCGTCGCAAAAATGGAGCAGAGAACACACATAGATCTCCGCAGAGAGACTTGGGGGTTCAACTATTTATGACGCACCCTGCACACGGCTCGTTTGCCCGAAATGACGGATTTGCGACTGCCCGGTTTTACTCGAGTTCGCCTCGTTTTCGAGTATCGCTTAACTTCCTGCTCATGTGGGTGATGTAAGTACCAAACAGGAACGTATTGATACACGTATGCACGCGCGCATGTGTACGAAAAGGTATATGTGAGTGATATATGTGCGCTTACGTTTAAGGGCGCTGCTTTAACCGAAGAGGGAGCGGAATGCGACTATCGGTCGGGAAAAAGAAAGAACGTGAGAGGGAGGAGAGAAGAAGGAGCAGCCGAGAGCGAATCGTTTTAAACTACCATCCACTTCACATTCCCGATTTCAGTTAGAGGCTTGTTTATTTCCTTTTTGGGCTTTCCGAGGACTTGCATTATACGCTCGGTGCGCCACCAGAATGCAGCGCAACGAGAAGGGGGAGGAGATGCGAGAGAGAATACGAGGAGGGAGGGGGGGAGGAGAGAGAGAGAGAGAACAGAGGATCGCGAGAGTGGACTATCAGTGAACTATCGAGCAGCATCCCGCCGCTACCTCTTCCTCTTATTTGCTTCCTTCCCGTCCATTAAGAATCTTGACAATCGATTCGGTATTTTATCCTTGATTTCGATTTATACGATTTTCTGAAGCGCCTTTGCCGAAAAAACGAATTATTATGAACGTTTTCTATCTGCTCAAATAAAAAAGTTTCGATGACGTAAATGATTTTTTTTTCAAATTTTTACAATTCAAGTTGCGGTATATTATTACTTCCTTTTTCATCGGAAGTTTGAATTACCTGGTATTTTCCAAGACATAGTAAAACTGGGTCAGCTAAGATAAATTCGTACTGTAGCAAAAGAAGTTTGCGAAACGAATTTATACATTCAAACAAATTTATATGTTAAGGACTAGTACACTATACATTATCTCAGTCTTGTTTCACTTTATGATATACGAGCGGTAATAATAATAAACTCCGGTGTTAAGTACCCAAACTTGAAATGATAAAAATAAACCGATAAAGAATGCATCCCGGGCGATGACGCTACTGTTAACACGGTCGACTTTCTGGTGCAATTAACGTTTTAATTCCCCTCTTTCAGCACAATAGACGTTGACGTTGTTTCACATTGCGGGAACAGTTTAATAAACGCGGCATTGTTCGGCTCACGGTTACGAGACCGTTGAAAAATTTCGATTATTTCGCGCTGAGCGTTGTCGGGGCGTCGTGACAAAAACCGCAATTATCGATATATCGCCGTACCAACCGTGTCGCATCGCGTTGCATGTAAAAATTGGACGCATCAGCCATTGAAGGCGAAGGGCGTTAAAGTGATTTATGCGCTTCTCTCGGTTCATATTGTTGCTTCTATAGCGCACGTTGCTGCGCGTACACGGATATCCGGAATTTATTAGCTTGACAACCGCAGCGGCTCACTCTTCAGCAACAAAGAGGGTATCACTCACCTGCTGTAAATTTGCGACGATTACGTTACAACGAGGTCCGCGCGTCTAGGTGATCGCATCTCGTCAAAATATAATTTTTGTACGCTACGTTATAAATCTCATAGACTCAAAGTTTAATCATAAAAGAAATATTGTTTGCAATATCGTTTTATCTTTTTTTTTTCAGTTTTTAGCACTTTCAGACTGTTAAACATTTTTTATAATTCAAATTTCCTAACTTAATTCATAGTGCTTGCATACATTGAGTGTTTGGATGAGACTTTTATAGTAAAAAATTAAATTAAAATTTTAATCTTCGCTACTTTGCTACATTCAATTAAAGATTAAAAAAATTCTTCATTTCCATATCCATAGATACAATATAACGGATATATATCTCGAGTCATTCGGATATTAACAATTTGTTTTATAGATGCATTATATATACATAAAAATTCAACTTTTTCATATCCAACGTTTCGCGCACAATTGATCTGACAGATTCATTAAATCTCGCATTAAATCATATCCGCCGAAAAAAAATAATTGACTACCTGAAAGGAGGAGGGAAGTAAGGAAGAGATGAGGAGGTGCGCAAACTTTAATATAGGTTTATGGGCTAACTCTAAAAATGTTCAACTCAACCTTGCTAAAATTGGGAAGTCAGTGCATAATGTAATACCTGGGATCTGTGGCGTCGTACGTGTCACTTTACCACCATACCAGAAGAAGAACGACGGGATGAGAGCGAGAGGGTGGAAGAACGGTGCGGTGAGGGTGAAGAGCAAAATCGTTTAGCACGCGATCTTCTCGTAATTCTGCACGCCAGCGCCCCGAACACGCTTCTTCTTCGTCCCTGTCCGACGTGTTACACGTGTTACACGCCGCTGCCACGCGAACGAAGGGTGGAGATGCACTCCTCTTCTCTACGGCCTTCAGCGCGGGCATCGTACGCGTCGCACGCGAAGCCTAATTGATCAGTGGATCGTTAACACGCTCTCGCTCTCTCCTTCTCTTTATCTCGATCTCCTTCTCTCTCTCTCTCTCTCTCTCTCTCTCTCTCTCTCTCTCTCTCTCTCTCTCTCACCGACGCCTCGGACAGATTGATTATTTGCAAGAGCGCGGTCGATGCGCGGGCACGGCACGACTCGACTGAACGTCGCGAATTCGCAACCCCGACGTCCCCGACTCGTTCGTGTTGACCGTGGACGATGTTGCATTTTACACTAGATTCAGACTTAACCCATTTCCAGCTAACATTACGAAAACGCAACACTTTTTGCAGATTCATACAATGTCACTTGGCAGAGAAAAGGTTCATTGTTTAATTTAATTTTAATTTCTTTCTCGTTATACATTTTATTTTTTATATGTCGTGAACTATACGTATATAAAGACAGTTCAATAAATTTTTTAGAGAGTTTGTGTATAGAGAGAGATAATTTTGTTCAATTTGAATTCAATTCTAAATGAGTTGTAATTCATGATAAGGCATCGTGATACGATAATTTGCAACAAATTCCAATTATGTGAAATTAATTTTTGCGCCTGTTTCGATCTCAATTGTTTACAAAAAGCTATTTGAATCGAATCTCCAGTAATTTTCTGTTCTGTTAGCTGCGATCTATATGTATGTATACGTACTGTGTATGTATACGTACTGTGTATAAAGTAACAATCAGTTATTTGTGCATGTTTAAGGTTTCAAGATTAGGAAGCCGGAATAATTTAGGATTGCACTAAATATAACGAATGATTTAGGATTGCACTAAATATAACGAATAATTTAGGATTGCATTTAAGACACGATGAGGGGAAAAAGATATCAGATCAAAAGATGTTTATATACAGCGGTAGTCGACAAACGTCTCTATAATTGAAGAAAATTCACGCGGTCACAAAAGTATTACTTTGCTTATGGGCACCAGATGTTACTTAACCCTACATCTTTCCACGTTTCGTCCCTCCTTTCGTTTCGCCGAGGTCTCTTTCAACTTTCTGGTTCAATCCTCGCGTCTCTTTCTTTCTCTACTTTTACCACACAAATCCACTCTAATCCGACGTCGTTTTATACGGCCGGCTATTTCACTACCAGGACTTTTTCCGAGCTGTCGTCAGTTTCGCCATCAAAGACCGCAGGCAGCCTATAGCCGTCGCCACCGCTGTCGATGCAATTGCGACTGCAGCATGGTTTTTGACTGCATCGAGTGAGCTTTTCTGTATCGAAATTCGTAAATGAGTAAAGGAATTGCGGAGAAAACCCAGAGACTAGTAGACCTAAACCGTCTCTTTTCGAAAATTGCGCGCACAACCATCTATTTTATCTTATCAAATTTGACAGATAATTGCAATATCGCTGATTGCATTGAGTCTCATGAAGAAATAATTTAAAATTTGGTTTATAAATTGTTTTTAGCAATATAAGGCCAATTGAAACTCTTTAATAAAATGTTAAATTTTAATGGGGTTTTTGTGTCGTATTCAACCAAAAGTGGCAACTACAAACTAACACATTGACAATATTAGATATTTTATACTCGATGTTGTCAGGGGGAGGGTAGATATTAATAAATTATTTTATAGTATATCTTCTATTAATTTATTTTATAGTACTTTAAAACTTTTTATATAAAAATTTTTGAAGATTAATGTCGCATTTTTATCTTAATTATGATTTCTGCTAAATGTAATCTAAAAATTTATATGTATATATTATACATTGTGCAATTTATCCGAGGTATCGAAGCATTTGATAGTATAAAAATATACAGAGTAACTCGTATGTAATTTTATATAGGTACTCTTAATAGCTAGTTTTGGTTTAAATCTAAAAAAAATACTCGTCTAAAATTGTTGTAAACGATTTGAGGGAATAAATTGGTAAAAGCGATTCGAGAAAGAAATGTACAGATACGGTTAAATTTAATCTTATATTTCATCCTGTTATACCGTTATATTCGCGGTGGATTGGACGGACTTCCGCGTGCAAATGCTTGCTTAGGACGCCTTTTTCGAATCCGGAGCACCGATTTATTTACACGATGCGTATCGCGCGATCCCGCGAAATTGAATCGCGCACGCGTTTGCTGTACCGCGACGCGATGGGATTCGATACTCCGGCACGATATCAGTAGGGGGTATTGTTGTCATTCGGATGTAATTTACTCGTGTGGTCGAGCTTGAAAGTTACGGTGGTGCATTGACATTGTCGCTGTATATTGTCGGGGTGCAAATGTTCGAGCTTTGTTTTCTATTGCGACAATGTGATTTAAAAATCGAGTATTATGTTAAAAGCGAGACCTGCTTCGTGTTTGTACGTTCCAAAAGTAAACTCATTATCACCGATGACTTTGGAATATCGGCATTTGTAACGAGATAAAGGTCGAAGGCCATAATAAGCTTTGCAAAATAATAAGAAGTTAAATAATAAACTAAAACAAACGTCTTATATTAATTTTAAAAAGTATTATTAAAAAATTTTTTTTAAATATTATTAGAATTAAGAAGTACTTTCTTTATGCGGTTCTTTGTTTCTTTTAATATATATATTATTATATGTTTTCGTAATTTTTATGAGACTTGATGACTTTAAATTAATTTTGCAGAATATTGGGTCACACCAAAAACATATTACTATTTCATTAAATTGTATAAAACCAACTTTTCCTTCGTGCTTGGTTCAATTGCAATCTACAGGAAACTATCACCAGAAACACGGAGGGGTGGCGAAACCACCTCGTTGACTTCACGGGCCGATTGTTATTCTACCGCCCTCGAAATTTAACTGAGGCGGACTATGCGAATCCGGTAACGAGAACCCGTGTCTGTCTTGTCTGATCTTTGTCGTCCTTTTCTTTCTCCCCGATACCTAATTTCGCGGCAGCCGCCTCCGACGATGAAACCGAGGAACCTTCCCCTGACGGCTTCCTGAATTAACTCCGGGTATTACAGCGAGATTAAGTATTTCCCAGCTCAATTCGATTGGTTACGGAAAGAGGAAATATGCTCATCACACGATGTGCAATAGGTACTTTGTAGTGCTATAAAACGTTCCTTACGACACTTTGTAGCAAATTATTACTTTCTACTGAAAATGATATTGAGAAAGAATTATCAGCAGGTATTGTGTTTTAAAATCTCAATACTTTCACTATGTTGCCGCAATTTTTACCCAATCGTTATTGTATTTCATAAAATTTTAATATATTGCTAACAGAATTACCTTCATAATTCGTAATAAAGATTCAATAGAATCAATATGACGTATGCAACTGATATTTTATGGCCGTATGTATAATGCCAATTGCATATTCAGACTACATAAATATTACAAACATATATCGCGATGGCGTTACAAACTGTAAGTTTTATTCGTATATTTGCATATTTGCAACGATCAATAATAGATTTGAGATATAGAAAATGCAAGACAAATCCACGTTATAGATGGTAGAAAATTTAAAAATCGTTCCTATTTTATAAGAGATATGAAATACTAAAATAACACGAAAAAGAAAATGAAAATATTGCTAAAATCACTATAATTTATTATTTGAATGTACGAACAATATTGAAATAAGAATTATAACTGTAGGGAAGAATTTCAGGAGAAAAGTTAATATTTCACCCCTTATTTAACGTTAATTAAAACATTTAAGCCAATGGATAAATGAACGCATTTGCGTCCCATGCAAAATGTGTCAAGTGTTTAAGCAATCTGGCTGAAAATTCATTTAAAATGCGACATGGCAAATCTTATAAGAAACTCATTAGCATACCACCGATGATCTGCCGCATAATATTGTGTGCACACAAACACAGTCACGTACTTGTTCATCAGGCCCCCTGACTGATGATAAATGAGCGCCTAATCCAGCTGTGATAAATGACAATGGAAGAAAAAACGAAAACCCGCCTGATCGCGGCTAGATTTAAATTCGCGATTCGACAGATTTCAATTTACCATGAGACGGTTCTGCCCTGCTGCAGGGAGACAAAAACAGAAAAAACGCCCCGACTTGGCGCGGAAAATTGCTTCGTATAAATATGTATATTGCGTGAATATATCTTATTATTGTATGTATAATATACATTGTATAAAAGAGAATGCATATACGCGAGCGCGGCGTAACAAAATATTGTAAAGTTACACACACAGTTTTACGGTTGACCTATCGCCAAATCGCGAGAGAAAAAAATCGTTTTTATTTTGCCAACAGTTGTCCATTTCGATTTTGCGCACAGAATGTATCGCATCTCGATATTATGCGTGACACTCCGTTGCATTGTACCGTACGCATTTACATGAAAATGTTCATTGCACACATGGACATTAAATATTTTTACAAAGTTTTTATGGGAGGGAAACAAATAGATATATCGTTTGTTGAAAATAACAGTTCACACCGCACTATAACTTCTCGTATATTGTGGCGTTTATTTAAAATTGTTATTTATTTATTAAACTATCAAGTGGAAATATTCTGTTAAAAAGTTCTCCTGTTTCCACAAGTAATTTATTGCTCCATTAATACAATATAATAGATGCGTAATATTCCATTTGTGTGGTTTAATAAATTTCAATGCAATACGAAAAAATCTTTTAACGTTGAAATTTGATTCATATTTTATTCACCATTCCATTAGTATCATGAATTAATTAAAGTATATATATATATATATATATATATTGGTATATGCTTTCGTGTTAAAATTGTTGCACATTAATAAACGTTAATAACATTAATCAATATAACAATGATAATACAGAAATAGGAATCTAAACTCTACTTATTCACACTCATATACAGACGAAATATATCAAAACAAGCGTGTTAGAATATCGTTAAAAAAATGTTAAAAAAGAAAACTGCCAAGTATAATTGCGAAAATATCATCCGACATGAAACCTCGACAATAATGGACTCAAATAAAAATGCATCGCCTCAATCAAAAGTCAGTCGTTTGGAATTACCTTCGTTTACTGATGCAACGCGCGGCCATCTATTCGGTACAGCGAGTCGCAGTTACTTCTCCGCTTCCTCCCGTACTGTTCTCACCCGCGCGACCGCGCGTTAATGTATATTTATGTATTAAACAGGCATTATTTATACGACCGATGAATATGCATTGTTTGGTGGCAGTAGCGAGGTGTCGAGTGCAGACCCGTCGCTATCACTGCCTCATCAATCACATACAGTCCCACCGGCTCACCCTGTGTCGCCCTCCCCTTCCCCTCAACTTCCCCTTTTCACAGTACTCTACCCGCGTTCCCCGTTCTCCGCTTTCATCACCCCTCTCGCGGAGAGGATCCGCCGCGTCATCCCTCAGAGCTCTCCGTGCGTTTTCCCTCATCGTGTTATCCCACTCGCTCCTCTCCCCGTTCCATCATGCAATCCACTCTCCCGTTGTTGCTTCTCTCGCCAACTGGCCGCAATTGACATTAATTTACGTAATTTTTTCGGGACATCCACATGTCACCGCGTTACAGTGCACCCTCAACGTGCTCGATGCGGGTGCGGAATACGCGAGGATGTGGTTCGCGGATGTAATAGGAGCAGGGAAGCGAGAGGAAGGGGACGAATGAGGACCAAAAAGGGGCAGAAGGGTCGAATCACCGAATGGTCATCCGTGGTCACCATGCGGCGATATTCGAAACGTTAATCGAACGAATCAATCGGGAACGAGCCGGCCGCGAAACTGATCGGACACGTGCGGCGCTTTTCGCGTTTCACGGGGAACGAGGGTGTCCCGTGAGAGCGCGAGTCTCTTTTCGGAAGATCCTCGGAGGGTTTGCCATTCAATCGCGAGGGATCAATATTACGAAAGAATGTAAAACTGGAAAATACGAAACGATTGGAAACTATTGAAACTTTTAGGATTACCGTGATATTCTCATGTGCAGTAAATATTTTAGTACAGAATGTGTTCTCATTTTCTTATTATATTTTTATATCTTTTCATAATTTTGTGATTGGAGAATAGGAACTCAAGTATTGCTTTTAGAAAATATTATGGATGTACGTGTTTTGTATCAAATTCTATTCTGAATAGATTTTTGTTATTATTTTGTTTCGTTTTGTTTATTTCGCGCTAGATTTCTTAAAATACAAGAAATCTACGATCTAAAAACAGTCGGTGCGATGCACCTCTCTTTCTATTTTTTACATCAAGGGGCATGCAAACTGCCTGTATATTTTACGGTGGTATGTCGGCCGCAAACATTATCGCTAAATCATGCTAGCTTCTGTTATAGCAGGATTATATCTCCGATGTCGGCATCGTGTACAGAAAAGATAATGGCAATACAAGTAGTGGATTCTGAAGCTAATTTTGAGAAATTAAAACAATATTATTGCGAGAACAACAGATAAATTATTATTGTAAGTAATTAACCTTAAAACAATAATTTCGAGAGAGAAAGAACCAATAGGTATATAAAAATCAATATAAAAATTGGTTTCCATTCTTTGAGTATAATAAAATAAATAATAACGAGCGGAGATATTTACCAGCGACGGATGAGCGCAATGCAGTTGTTTAAAATCAAGCTGTACTATTTGACGAAAACTCGTCGAGATTGAACCTTAGCGGATATTCTCGCATGAGGTTCGCTTTATTTTCGGATATTTCCCTTCGTCGACCTAAATTAGGTTTCCACATACGACTTTTATCGCTCGCTCCTCCGGCAACCATCGCCTAATATCCTTGCGCTCGAATAACTTACTCGATCCAGTAACGATCCTACGAATTTCTCCGATGTCGATTTCCAAATTTCCGACGTTTCCGCGATGAAAGTTTGATTCTTGCCGCGAGCGTCTATTTGTTCGCCACGAAATCCCTTTTATCTCGTCATATAATTTTACAAATCTTCATGGAATACGCGGATCGATATATGTAATATCGGCATATTTGTGGATATCAATTCTTATAATTACATTTAGATAATGTAGAAACTATAATTTATTCAATAATAAACGAGATGAAATTTATTTGGCGTTAATAAATAAACCGTGACTTAATAGATCGAAAAACAGTATACAGGAACGAATATCTTAAATTTCAATATAATCTATCTCATTATGATTATTGTTTCGATATGATTTTTTTTATTCGGCTTATGCTTTTAAATAATCCATTAACTTAATGAATTGAAAAGTTATCTGATTTAATCACTTCAAGAAAAATTAAATGCGATAAAAAAATTAAGTGGATTAAACTAAACTGTGTACGCGACACGTTTACGAATGCCAAGCAAGAGACTCAGAAGCATATAAAGAACATTGAACATATTGCACGAACATGAATTTGTAATTCTAACAAAGGGACGGTTTAGTGAGGCAACTAGCCGTTTCGCTGAAATAAAAAGTATTTGACATCGCGGCGTTTGCAGCAGCGGACATTTACTTTGAAATACGTGGCCGCTTGTGGCGCATTCTTTTCTTTGTCCTGCGCAACATCGTAGCCGTGCTGCAGGCGCGGTATTGTACGTCCGAACTTTGTGGGGGAAAAAAAAAGAAAAAATTATGATCAACTGTACGCAAACTCGGTCGAAAAGTGTGTCGTCCGCGTCCGATTAAACTGCGAATCGTGAAGAATTAACTGTTCGCACTCTCCGCGCAAATAGATTATGCTTTGGAAAATACGGAGAGCTCGGGGAAAGTTTAAACTGGTTGCAACTTTTTCATTTGCAACTTTTGTGCGCGACATCGGTCGCCGTCTGTTCGTTCAGCCAACAATTGTTGCGCGAACTTTCGTAAGATAGTTTATCGCGTAGCTACGCAATCGTGTGGTATCTAGACGCGGCGTACGCGATAATATAACAATGTCTCATTCAAGAATTAAACACTGTTTTAACTTAATACAGAGTTTCATCATTAAGGAATAAATTGAGATATTAACGTGGAAGTAGTTTCTAACAATCGTTAGTAATTGTAACTAATTTGTAATTACATTGTAATTAAGTGTCAAAAATATATGAAAACTAGAGTGACTGTTTCAACGAAAAATTTGATTTCTGACTGTAGGTACCTACTATACATTCTACTAACAAATTGCAGCGAAAATCACTCGAAGGAACGAAGGAAATGCTGCACGGCAGTTTCGCGTATTTTTCGCGGCTACTTAAAAGTTCCGTGACGAGATGCACTTTCTCACGAGTCTAGCCACTGGCTTAATCCTTGTACGGGGGCAAGGAGCGCACCTTCGAGGAAAAAAGCCGTTTTACACCGGAAGTTCGCTTCTCATACGCTGATAAAGCAGTCGTTATATCTTCCTTTTTATTTGACTGTATACATTTATGTAGACATGCTTTAAAGACTATTAAAAGTAAACAGTAATTAGTTGTTATGTTTATTACTTCGTGTAAAGTCAGAAAGTAAACTTATATCAGAGCAATTTCTCATTGAAATTTATTTCTTATTTGAAAAAGGGAAAGAATTTAAAAATTTAACTTTTCTTTAATTTTTTAAATAAATCTGCATTGACTTATATAATTACAATATCGTAAAATTAATTTTGCTTAAAAAATTTATAAAAATTTACATTTGTATCAATAAAGGGTATTGAGTTGTTATATTATGTTGTATGTACAAATTTCTAATTCTAATTCAGTATTTCTAAATTTAATTATATTTACTCGAATCAAAGCGGAAATATCATTTATCCTCAACGAAAGGATATGTTACGAATCTGATCAATAACAAGAACGTATTCTTAAATTTATTCAGAGTAAATAAAATTTGAATAGAGAAACACATGACAATATTGACGAATGGATACAATAATTCATCATGCATAATCCTACGTACAAAATATAGTTTAGCTCAGAAATAATAAAAATATTATATATTTTTTGAAGATTTATATGCTAATGATAATGAGAATTTAATAACTAAAAATCCGATTAATTATTTTCGTGATCCATTAATGTGTTATCATAACATAATAGATTTTAGTGAGAATGAACCGACCGACTTGCTCCGTGGTTTTTCTTAATATTCATCGTCCGAATGAAACAATTCGTGAAAGCCAATCCTCTTTATGAAACAGGGGATATCTCGTAACCGCGCGAAATATGCCGGGAGAGCACCCTGCACTTGGTATTTCTATCTTTCTATTACTTTCTCGGTCGCCTTTTCGTGTTGTTTCTTTCGGTGGTATTCCCTTATTGCCTTCCCGCGCGTCTGCCTCTTTCTCGTAACTTTCCTTAAACTCATCACGTCCGCGCCCTCCGCTTCCTTTGTTTCTT
This sequence comes from Mycetomoellerius zeteki, assembly GCF_001594055.1. Taxonomy (NCBI): domain Eukaryota; kingdom Metazoa; phylum Arthropoda; class Insecta; order Hymenoptera; family Formicidae; genus Mycetomoellerius; species Mycetomoellerius zeteki. The sequence goes on from NW_017255965.1 coordinate 1,403,485, forward strand.
TTCCGTCGAGGTGGTCCATCCGCGTCCCGACGTTACCGCTTCACCTTTTCCCGGCTGTTGCAGCGTTTCTTCCACTCATCTCAGCAAATGGCTTCGCCCTTACCAACTTCCTTTCTCTTCCTCTTCTTTTCCGTTCGCATGTCTTTTCTTCCTAATTCCTAAGGATCTCGCTTCGTCCTCCAAGATGTTTTTCTCGTCATCGCGGCCGCTGTGAACTCCCTATTCCCTTTAGTTTACACTTTACCGCGGAACGTCTATGCAGCTCGCATCGTTGGATGCAACCCGCGGGACGAACGGCCGAACACTTCCGACCGCATTTCCCATTTTCCACACGGCTGCCGGGAGGTCGGAAGAGGATCGCTACCAATCACTCACTGTCCACTACAACTCAAGCTGCCAGATCGTACGCGCGCGAGTGTCGGTTGCCCGCCGGTCGATTCGACGTTTCTTCAACAGTCGATGCTAATTCGTTCGTTGTTTCTGCTATTTGTTTGCGGCAATCGATGTCTGCGGAACAGATATCGGACTGGTCCGTATCGCACGGAGTATGATACCAATTTCGTGCGATTCTTGGACAAACGACGCGACATAAAGATATTGAACAAATCAATACCAAAAATTGACGACTTTTATAATGGAAAAGAGTACATTTTTTACATTGCGTGTCTGTAGTCTGCACATTTATCACTAAATTTAGATAGTTAATCCTTCGTTTATAGTTTGAATTTTTTCTTTAACGAAATTTCATTCTCAAATTTTATTCTCATTTTTGCTCAAATTTCATTTTTTTTAAATAAAGATTTTAATATTTGAATTAAAAAACTATTAGATAATGTAATAGAAATATTGAAAAATATAAATCCTAATTTTTTTGAAAGCCTAGAATAGTAAAAAAAACGTGACTAAAAAGACTCAGATTACAGACGGACGGAGGAAAAATATGATTGCAGACTCAGATTGCAAATGGAATAGATACATGAATGCAAAAAGTATTAATACGGGGGAAATTGTTATTGAAAAAATTTATTTATAGAAAATAAACATTAATCAGCTTTTATACAATGAATATGTTCTATCCTAATACAAACAAAAGAGCTGTGTGATCTTAAAAACTAAATTTCTCCAAATTTCTGTGTACGAATATTTTTTTATATTAATCTAGATAATTTTTTATTTTTGCCTATTTTTAAGAAATGTATATTACTACACATCTTTTAGATAAAATAATTTGAAAAATATACAGTCCACTTTATTCTTTGTTAATAAATTGCTAATTACCGCTTACTTTATAAAAATAAGATTTTTTTTTAAATATCTTCCTTGTATGTACGAATACTTTTCGTACTCACTGTATGTAATAATAATAAATAATAATAAAATAAATTATTGAAATGAAAAATTTGTACGTCAGTAGACGAAATGCTTGTCCATTTTTGTAAAAATCTGCTAATTCTATAAAATCCTGGCCGAAATTTCGCAAAAAACTGTGCATCACAAAAGCATCGTGTCACTCGCGAAACATACGTTCCATATAAATATAGCAACAGCGAGATTTTTCATTGATTTTGGAAAAAATGCTCAGAATTCATTCCGTTAAAATATCTCGCGTGGCGCGACGTACCTACGCGGTCGTAAAACACCGCGATATAGCAACGAACGTGGATCAGGGGGTTTCATGTGACCACTTCGGCATT
>NW_017255965.1:1405224-1426849 GCF_001594055.1 Mycetomoellerius zeteki
CCACAACAATCCGAGCAGGACGCGCACATCAGTTATCACTAGCCGCTTCTTCGGCAACGGACGCAAATTTGAGCCGTACTGCAATAGATACCGTAAGCTAACAGATGGTTTAAGATTTCAAAACGTTACACTGCGCGCTTACAGCAGATTTTGATCGAACTATGCTTCTCTGCTGGTGAGAAAATGTATTTTATAATCATGCTCTGTGAATTCTCTTTACGTAAACATGTATGTAATTACGTCTTCAAAGTAATTTTAATTAACATTAATTTTGCGTAATTAACAAAAGTTTATGCGAAAAAGCTTCGTCATAAAATTACACATGAAACAGATGTAATGCATCTCTCTAAAATAAATAACAGAAGAGATAATTAAATAATCAATTTTGTGCACCACGTGACTTCGATTCGCTGTATCGCTTTTCCAGCTAAATTGCTTAAGTAATCAAAGGCACGCGTAAACAACGGAAAACTAGAAACTTGATCGAGTCAGTGAATCGCCCGATATATCGAACGTTCAACATTTGTTCATGTCAACAGAAAGCTGAACTTGTTTCGTCGAAGCGATATCCAGTTCGCCACGTTACGATATCGCTGTAGTATACTTTTTCTCTTTCCGCATTTCTCCTTCCGAAGTCCGTTGAGAGACACAAGGACTAAGGACACCACAACACCTTTTCTAACTTGACTGTTCCAGTTATTACTGAACCGTTTCTCTTAAGCGAAACAGAGAGAGAAAGAGAGAGAGAGAGAGAGAGAGAGAGAGAGAGAGGGGGGGGGAGGCGCAGTTTGCGCTTATGTGCCGTGGAAGTGGCATGAGGTCACATTGTAATCAAACGAAGGCACATTCAATTATCTCGAGACCGGCGGCAACAGTACAATCTCAAAGTATAAAGATTAAACGCTGCAGCAACACAGCAACAACAGCAACGACGATAGCGGTGGTAACAGTGGCGATGGGTGACGCACGGCAATAGCAACCCTTTCGGGTTTCGTTTGGCTTTTATTGTCGGAGATAACAATGGAGAGGCCATGCAGATGCCCGCCGTTCATAAAGCCCTCCCACCCTGTTTTTTAACCTGGCGTCGCTCCGCTTCCCGTCGAGGTGTTCGAATTTTTCCTCTTTACGCCCGAGGGTGGCGTCCACTTCTCCCCTCGCGTACCGCGCCCTTTTCTCTCTGTTCTCCCTTTTATTGGCACACCGGAATGTTTGCATTGCCAGACCGGCAGAGTGGCCGACCGGCACAGTCCGTATGTCGGTTTCATGAATTTCATTTGTAGCGACAAGACGACGCGTATATATTCATGCTGGCAATTCGGCTGGATTTTTATAAACGCAAAGAGGGATATTTCCTTTCCATTCTTTTACGGTCGAAATCATACCTTGTGGCATGCTGATCGAAACGTCGAGATTAGAGGAAGAGAGAGAGAGAGAGAGAGAGAGAGAGAGAGAGAGAGAGAGAGAGAGAGAGAGAGAGAGAGAAAGAGGAATAATTAGGTACGATTTTCACGGTGCATTTAGTAAATGAGTGCACTTGGTGAACAGTAGGTATATTACACAGTTACAGAAAACTAACGTGACTATTGCATTAATATTAAATTAAATGTCACCTTTAAATTTTCGCGATTCGATTAACATTCTCTTGTGTTATGCGGCCAAACCGAGTGCTATGCTATGCTATGTACGCTATGTACGCTATGTTCACTACATTGAGTGACCACACCGAAAGCTATGCTTTGAATGAACATCTTCCTCATCAGATTTCTGCCCAAGATATTCGTTTGCCCTAAAAGAGTAGTAGCGATTCTGATATTAAAATATTATTATTAACGCTCATTGTGTATATACATATTAGAAAAGAAAGTGAGTACATAAAGTACATTGAACCAAAACTGTACATAAATACAATAAAATATTTATTGAATTAATGAAAATTGCTTCAATGAATTCTCATAATAATTTAAGTTATAAAACTATTATTAGAATTCATTGCAAGAATGCATGAATATGCATTCGTAGTTATATTAATGAATCCAGTTATTGTATCAACGAATTAACTCGGATATTGATTAATCATTCATTGAACCAAAAACGACTAAAATTTTTCTCAGTGTATACGCAAGATAATCAAAATATGATTGAATTGAATGAATTTCATCATTTAATAAAACAATTGCACGAAATTAAAATTTAAAGAACATTTAATTCGAATAAATGAGTTTCAATAAGAGCTTCCACAAATGACATTGTGCTAACAACCACACGGCAAATAACAGTAAAAAAATACTTGTTTTCAGTTCTATTACGCATGCCCGTTTACGGCGACGTTTCCAAAAAATAGCCGAGAACCAAGCACTTTGCGGCACGTTGCGACATCGCTAACATAGCGAACATAGCAAACATAACGTACATATTGTATGCAATTCGGTGTGGTCAGTTACGTTATAAATAAAGAATAAAGTTATTTTTTGAAAATATAGGAGACATACGTACGTAGCATACGTAGCGCTCGATATGATTGCAGCATTAGTTCAAATCTATCCAAGACTCGTAAACTAAGCTTCTACCTCTCCATCATCTCATTGAACAAGACAGAAAGAAAACAAAAAAGAATAGATGCTAGAATTCTGCTCAATGATTAGTTATTGGCTCTAGCTCTTACCTCTAGCTCTAATTTCAGCGTCTATTCTTATTTCTTTTCTCTCTATTTGGCTCTACGAGAAAATGAATAGGTGGAACTGGTGGAAACATTTTGCTCGCAAGCTAAGTGCTGGACAGACTTGTCTCGAAATATATAAATATTTAAAATTAATCGAGGATTAAGAGATTTATTTACGTAGCACTTAATTTATAAAGATCCTTCTTCTAATCGTTATAGTAATTTCATTGCAATTTTACATATTTGATGATACAAATATTCAATCACAACATAAAATGGTCAAATACTTAAAATTCATAACCGAGTTTGAAAGGGTAGAGCGGGGCTATTCCATCATTTTCAACCTTAAAGTAATGTAAAATTCACGGCAACAAACAATATCTTTTTGCAGTAATGTATTATACTTATAACTATTTTATACAATCACGCTTTTTGAGAACACAAGTATGACTAAATGTTCAATATATGCTGCTCAGAAACATAAACGATATCGAGAAATAGACGAAATTGATCCATTCGACCCTATCTATATTTGACTTGTCATTTTATTATTTCCATGTAACAAAAAAATTAAATAAAAAATTCAGCATTTTTCATACTCATTATCCGTGGCTGACAACTCTAATTAATAGTATTAAAATTAATTGATTAAATTATTCATTATATGCAAAGCAATGAAGAAATTGAACGAAGATCAAAAATTTAAACGAGTTCAAATTAGACGATAATGATATAATTTTATTCACATTAAAATATAAATTTTCAATTCTAATTGAATTTAATCGTATCTGACAATAAATCACAACGAAATGTCGATAAGTCCATATAAATATCATCTTTTTATTGATTGTGCAATCAAATTGTCTTTAACGAGAATTTAAACGATCGTTAATTCTAATCAAATACAATATTTAGCGGTTTAAATTGATACCATCAATAATGTATTGATTGAATTAGGATATTCATGTCAAAATTGTTGTGATACGTTATTAAATTCATTTCTCATCTTTAAATTACTAAAATTTTCATCCATAAGATTGACTAAATTTACTGAAACCTTTAAAATTTGAAATTTATAGATAGCGTGAAAACTTCAAAGTCTGAGAAGTTTATATGTATATTTTTAAAACATTAAACATTAAATTTTTAATGTTTAAAAGTCTTTATATATTTATAAAAATTTAAAGATTGAAGAGTGTTTAGATTACCAAATCAATTTTTAAACCTAATCTTTAAAGCTAATCTTTAAACCTGCGATTGTTTTTGCCCGTACAAGAACATGTCATGTTTTTAAATCACGTCGTTCTTGTGTCTCTCAGTTTTGCACACATCTTCAGATTTTTTTGATTTTTTAGTCCCTTTAAATCACGAAATCATTGATAAGATTTCGTGCGAAGATACACAGATATATTAATAAAGAAACTGATCAATGCTGATATGTTAGGTATTCGGCAAGGCAACCGAGAATGAATAGTGCATAGAAAGAACGATATTGGTCGAATAAAGGGATCAAAGTTTACTGGGCTCTAGAGACATAGCACGCAATTACATACAAACACGATTGCGTCCTTTTTATTCAACCTATTTTCATTCTGTTTTCCCCTGACGTGTACTCATCCCATATGCTCTCACAATAGATATGTATATATATAACCCACCTACTCCGTTATATATCAGTATCAACTCATTAAGCGCAACGAAATTTATTTTCTGTGACTTGCACGTTCGGATTTGTCAGGTCAACGATGTTTCTAACAACGCAATTCTAAGCGATTATTTTTAACAGTCACTTTCTCGATCTTTGTATGTTAGTTTCTGTGATAATGTGTGTGTTGATAAAGAACTTGATTCATAAATAAATAATTATTTTAACATACAAATAAACTATTTTAAGACATTAATGACGAGAAAATTATCATTTCATTATTTAAAACAAGTTTATTTAAAATTTATGTGTATTATTTTATTTTTTATATTTGCGATGTATTTCTAAGCATTTCTGAGATGCAAAATTGGCAGCAGTCGGGAGTAAAAATACTCGTAAAGAATATTTTTATTCTCGATTGCTGTGCCAATAAAAGATTAATAAAAAGGAAAGTATGCTCACCAAGCTCAAAATAGTCAATTATCAATAATAATTTCAATAACTACTTAATAATCTGATATCAATTTTCTTCCATAATTTTCTCATTTATTTAACTTGGTTTAATGCATATAATTATTATTAATTGTTTTATTAAATAAAGCAAAAAAATGAGATATTTCGTCTAGACAGTCTCTCATTGACTATTGAGTGAATATAGGAATCAAAATGATTCATCAATTAGATTGATCAATTCATTAAGCATTGATATAGAAAAGTTTAACTTTTAAATTATAATTTAAGAAAAAATATATAAAACGTTTTTCTTTATATAGATTGGATTTTAGTTTATTTCAAATGAATAACTAATTAGCTCAAATAGCGAAATCCTGTTTTTCCATTTCTTCATTCATGCATATAACATGGATTTTTTAATTAATCCAGCTTCGACTATATATAAGCAATCTTTCATGCCAGTAAAATTGAGGAACGCTTTCATGTTCAAATGTTTCATTCTTTTTTTACACCATGTGGTTGATGTACAATGGTAGTGAAATTCACATATTGCAAGAGAATGATAGTACAGACGATTTCAGTGATATTCAATGACTAATGTAAACGAATATATCTTAAAATAATAAACTTTGTAAACGTGGGCGTATGTGCCCAACCGATATTGACCGATAAATTTTCGTCCAATAACAGCTGTTATGTTTTGATAGCTTCGAATATTTTTCCCTATTTTTCTAAAACAAACAACGTTCCACAAAAACCGATAAAAAATAGTCAGCCAGCGCTTTAAGCTTGCGAAAAATCTTTCCGATCAACAACGTAGAACAATATAATATACAAATATATCTATTATACATATTGTAATTTATATCTATTATATATTTATTAGAGAAGAAGGTGGTATTACGACCAGTGTATATATTGTGGCCTCCTTTAATATCTCCTTATTATGTAGCGAATTCTAATGATTACTTATGGAATTATTAGTTCAGTAGCTCGCCGTTACACCATGACGCTAATATTACCAATACTCAATAACCAGCACTTATTACAACGCATTTTTACTTTCAAATATTTCGAAACGTTTCTGAGGTACACACTTTAGCATTTAATTACACCTACTTCCCCTCATTTTTCTTAAACTTGAGCATATTATCATATGAATACATGTATTTTTGAGTGTGTTATTTGCTATTTAACATTTTATTTAACTGTATATATTTTGAGTTATGCAAATTTAAACAATACCATGGTATTTTGCTAATGTGGCCTTCTATAGATATTGATTACTCATAATCTCTTTTTTGAGGTTTTCACATCAAAATAATTATTTGATAATAGATTGTAGCTCTACTGTTAATCTATAGTTTATATTACGTATACTATTTTTAGTACTGAGATTTTTAGTACTGAGCAGCTTATATGCAGAAGTTATGTGAATGTATATACATTCATTTGCATACATTTTAAAATATTTTACTTTTTTGTTAATTTTGTAACCAAATACTATTTTCTAAACAAAACTAATATTTTAAGACTATTTTTATGGAAGGCCACATTATCACCCATTTTTTTCATCGAGTTATTATGCAATGTCGCCATTTTTATTAATAGTATCCCAAGTAATAAATATTTCGTAATTTTGAGTCCAGAATCGATTCAACAACATTTTAACGAATGTAATTGTCAAATTTTAAACTTAAATATTGATTATTAATAAAGTTATTGTGTAAAATGTAACTGGGGTGCCATAATATCACCTTCTTCTCTATATATACACGACGTTTGCTCTTGCAAACTGCGCATTACCGTAATTCGATGAAAAATTACAAAAATTCAATAAGTCCGATTAATTAATGCGCCGGTCACGAATGAAGGTAACTCAAACTCGATTAATCGTCCGCCAATCGCGAGAGTTAACTAATTAAACTGAGCATCGAAAGTTATCGCGCGATATTGGATGGGACTCGAAAATCCGGATCTCATCGGCGTTACAGTCTCGAGCGGACTACGCGTTAATTTTCACCGCGCGCCAGCTCGTTTTCCCACGGATTCTCTCTCTTCCTTTCTTTCTCTTTTGGATGAAATTTTCATGGTTTTCGCAGAAGTTCAGAGGCGAATAAAGCGTGTTGTCGGTCGAAGGAAATGGCAGTAACAAGATCGTTTGATATACAACGGCAGTTTTCGCGAAAATCAAAAGTGGGTGATGCGCTCGTAGAAATTCTATCAAGGAAAGGAAGAAAAGTGAAGAGACATACATACAAGAGAAAGAGAAAGAGAGATAGAGATAGAAAGAGAAAGGAGAAGGATAGGTAAGCGTTTCCAACGTAAACCTACTCCGACTTTCTCTTCCTCTCGTTATCTTTTTCTATCCTTTTGTCATTTTATCTCTGTTCTACCTTTAACTCGTTTCGGTCTCTCTTTTTCGTTTCGCGTTTTCCGGAGTAAAACTACTCTTTCTCTTCTTTTCATGATGTCGTCGTACCGCCATGCGGCCCCGTATTACTCGAGCTATGTAAATGAATTTCGTTTAATTATCTGGGAGAGGTCGCGCACCGAGAACGAGAACGGCGGAAGCGTAAGGGTACGAGGGTTAGCTCCCAAGAGAGGGTGACGTTGCTTTCGCTATATAGTTAAAGACTGCCCCTGAATTCACTGCGACGGCACTTTGCCAGCTTTAGAGAATTTCTCAAGTCCTATCTCTCTCTTTCTTTTCCCCCTTCCTCTTTCTCTTTCTCATTTTCTTCACCTCTTTTGTCCACTTCTCCTCTTTCCTTCCTTCATTTCTCTTTCTATTCCAGCTATCCTCGTGCATAAATGCTACCCTTCTCTCTGTTGCCCCTTTCTATTTATTTCTCGTTGTCTCGCAGCACCGTGGCACGGCTATTACACTGGTTTTGTCTTCTAATCGCACTACGGCCGGCTCCTTACGGAGACGTCAGTTAATTCGTTGTTTTAGGGAAGCATAATAATGAATCACGCTAGCTGATTCACGGCGCATCAAATTTGCAACGCGAATAGTAAGCTGTAATAGGTAAAATCGTTAATACAAAGGAAGGACAAAGTTTTGAAAATAAAATTTTAATAAAAGATTTATATAAAAAATACAAAGGAAGAACTTCTCTACATTATTCACGTAATTCTAAATTTATCTCCCAACTATACAGATTAATTAAGAATTTAAAAACGGCGAAGATCGACCTTTGAACATGTTTGAGTTTATGCCGCTTCAGTTGCGTAGAATAAGTTCCCTAATCTACACTGATTTTTTGTTTCGCTTTTATATCGATTGGAATTGCATTGCATGCTTAACATTGTTGGCGATTCGACGATATTGTTTTTACTGTTTGGTATGCATCGGTGAATAACCCTTTGGGGATAGAAATTTAATGGATAACATCGCGTACCTGACTCGCATATTTTTCTTGTAGCTCTTGCCAAACATTCGATATCAGATATCTCGCCCACGATTTTCCCAACTTTCTATATCGAGAATATTTCGAAAATCGTACACTATCATACGATATTACTTGTATGGAATAAGAAAATCTCCTATATATACAATCATGACTGTTAAGAATAGATTTTTTTATATAATTCTTTATTATATAATCATCGTATTCTTTTCAAATTATAATTTTCATATTTCACTTATAAAGTATATCTCTCGTTAGAAACAGTTTCTAATTTTATAATACTTAGTGCTCCAAAAAAATAACAATTTAAATTTAAATAAATTAAAAGGTAATGACGACAGTGTCAGAAATAATAAAACTAGGATGCGGAAATACACCAATTCAATCGGCTTACGCGGGTGCCACGCGATCCGCAACGTGGAATAAGAATATACGGCGAATTAAAGTTCGTCCGGAACTATGCGGGTATTGGATCCCAACTACCGCGAAAGTCCGTTTTTTCACGTCCTCGTCTTCCCCATGGCAACTCGAATTCCAGCCAGAGTCCTTCTCGTCTGATCGGTCCCAACGGCAGTGGTCGGGGCTCTTCGTCGCCCGGGCGACGTTAGTTAAGATTAAGTTAAAGTTGGATGAACTTCGGTCCGGGCCGAGAAACTATGCATAAGCGGTTATATTATCGCCAGATTTTGCGCGCCACGCAGCAATATAATGCGAATTTAAGGGGGATCTTATCACGTCGTCCTATAATAACCATGCAAGTTTAATATTAATAAGACGTTCTGCCATAGTAGGAGGTACTTGGACGTAATTCTTCGTTCGTTCACGTTCGTGACGAAACAGCTTTCATGTAAAAAAGACATTTGTCATATAATTAAAATCGTCATATAATTAAATATCAATAATTAAAAACATTTTCGAATAATGAAAATCGCATAGCTATATGAAATATTTCGAAAATTACACATTTATTTACTTATTAAAATTATTCTACATAAGTCTCAAACGTAAAATATTCACAATATAATTCGCAATACTTGTCGCGGTAGCAAATAAAAAGCGGTTAATAGCACTAATCGACACTTGTAATCAATAATTAATATTTCTGATTTGCTGTCATGACAAGCATTGCAAACTACGTTTTACGTTTATGATTTATATAGAATAACCTCTAGATCATGCAAACTAAACAAAAAAGAATATAGATGATAATCTATAACATAAAATAATAATATCTAATATAAATGAATAATTTATTTAAAAAAACAGCTAAAACTAAATTTTCTAAAGACTTTGATCGATTAAATTTTGACTTGTATGTTTGAATTCTTACAACATAATTAAATTAAAGGGCATTTACCACGAGCGCTTGATGTCTAATAGCGATTTAAATCTTCTTCCGAAGTCAAAACTTAAAATTACATTCAATTCTAATTTCTAAAATTACATTCAATTCTAATTTCTAGACGTTTCGACCTCATATCGGGCCATCATCAGTATATAACTAAAATTAACATATAATCCTATTACAATTGATTGAGTATCTTCTTTTCTTTACATGTTATATAATCCGTTGTTCTTTTTGTTTTTCATATACAATTTTTCTTGTTAACCGATGTTATCTAATTGTTGTACTTGTACACATAATTTCCAGATTCTAATAATAAATAATGTTAATTAATCATTACAACCTTCCTAACACCAATTTTACCCTCTCCTTCACAAATTAGGTATTATAAACAGTTTATCATGATAAATATCAGAGAGTACACAAAGAAAATTGGCAACAGTAACATGTCACCCACTGATGAGATCAAATACTCTAAGTTCTAATTATACACAGGTATGAAAATTAGCATAAGATAAGTTAAATTTTGTAATGATTAATTAACATTATTTATTATTAGAATCTGGAAATTATGTGTACAAGTACAACAATTAGATAACATCGGTTAACAAGAAAAATTGTATATGAAAAACAAAAAGAACAACGGATTATATAATATAACATGTAAAGAAAAGAAGATACTCAATCAATTGTAATAGGATTATATATGTTAATTTTAGTTATGATTTACTAATGATGGCGCGATATGAGGTCGAAACGTCTAGAAATTAGAATTGAATGTAATTTTAGAAATTAGAATTGAATGTAATTTTAAGTTTTGACTTCGGAAGAAGATTTAAATCGCTATTAGACATCGAGCGCTCGTGGTAAATGCCCTTTAATTTAATTGTTTTTAAAATTTGACCACGTATTGACAATTAATGTTTATTAAAACGCCGGCATAATCTTACAACATAGTATGTATGAAAAAGGAAAAAGTAGGATGGTATATAAATCAAGTGATTATTCACGCATAATTCTTTTTTTGAATATACTCGACAATTGAAATAATATCGTAAATTGTCTTCAGTTTCATTCTGTCGTAAAGTCGAAGTATCGATTTTTTCTCGACAAATAAAAAACGAAAAGTAAACCATGCGCACACGTAAACCCGCACGTGTCTTCAACACGGTAGAGATTTGTTCAGAGGAAGAGAAGGGTCTTCAAGTCTCGTACTGTCTCGCGTAGTAATTTTTTTTAAATCGAACCTTCCAGCGACGTTGTCTCGTCTAGCATTCTCGGGCGGTATTCACAAAAAGTGGCGGCGACGCCGAGGAAGGTGAAAAAGGCCGCATCGGTGGCGCATCGCTTGACAATAGTAGATACACGTACATCTCCCATCTCCCAACGGGATATATACGGCACCACTTTATCCTCCTTCGCCCCACTGTTCCATTCCACATCCTTTCGCGAGAGTGTGCTTCCAACTCCTCCTCTCTCTCCTCCTCCTCCTCTACCTACGATCTGATGCACGCATACACGCGCGCGTTATAAAATGCTCGTTATAGTTCGCCACATAGGCGTGCGGGGTGAGGAATTTAATTTAGAACTTGATTTATATTTTAGCGGGCCATAAAATGGGGAAATAATTTGTCTCCTGAACGCGTATGAGATGGGCTTCCTTCTCCGCACTACTATGCAGGGTTTCGTACGTATCAACCGTCTCCCCTTCCTTCCTTCGCTCATCTTCCTTACGTTCTACCCGTACGTTAAACCCACCATGGGTCGCCTTCTGCCGAAAGGTCGCGAGTCGACGGGCACATACATTACGCCCAAATGCCGAGCCGTCTTTCCCTGCAATGCACATGGGAGATTCTGCTCTTACAAGCACCAGCGTTAATCTTGAAAATCTTTTGTGCGCGGATCTTCTCGTTGGTCTTCGAGGATCAATGTGAGAGTGGAGCGATTAAAAGCTGAAAGTGACTCTTATGCAAATGTGCGACTAAAAAAGCAAATCCAAAACCCCAGACAGTTTAAAACAATGATTTTTTAAAATAAATTCCGTACTGTATTTAGTTATACAATTAAAAATATTAATTATATATCAATATAAAAAATATATTAACACGGAATATCTGAAACATATAATTTGCAAATATTTTTTGTGAAAAAGTATATCTAAATTTGTTGCAGAAAATTGTATTTTTTAAAAGTTTTACAATGTTTTTACCACATCATATAGTTTAACATCTTTATCGCGATCGTAAACAGGAAATCTGTAGTCTTCGGCGTCAGGAATCGTGTTGAAAAGGGAGCAGTTAATGACTGCTCCTTTTTCGACACGATTATCATGATGATCAAAGACGAAGACAGACTTTAATGCCAAAGTAAGGAAGAGGGGCTGGGAGATATTTACGACTCGGAAAGAGATAGTGCGGTAAGTATAAACATAGTATAGGATGGGCTAAAGCAATCTCCTCTCATCCTCGATCTCGTCGAGACTGAGGGATTCATTAAGGTTGGATGGAGGTGTTAATATAGTGAACATTGCCGCTGGGAATCCTGCGCGCCACTTTGCCCCTCGTAAGACAGGAATACGAGTCACCAAGAACGACAGAGACGAAAAGGGGACGTATGGCGAATGGCAAGGGTGAGAATTTTGCGAGGAAGACGGGAGCGCGAAAGCGTAAACGTGGAACTGTCGACGGGGTGGGACAATCGCGGGGCTCAAGCATACTCGTGAAGCTAAATTACGCGGGTTCCGCCGCTAGGACGAAACTATTAGCTAGGATTTAGATTCGCGCGACTCGACGCTATCTTGGCCGCGTATTTTGACGCCGTCGCCTATCGTCCCGGTAATTTCCGGGGATGGAGCGAATGACGGTGTCAAACTCCGAAATGAATCCCGGCTCCTTATATCATAGTTAAATATGCATAATCTATATCCAGAATATTTACACTGTCATTTTATGTTCACATTAAAGGAAATATATGTGATCGTTAAAGGAATATGAGACAATTTTTGATAGACAGAAGTAAGGGGATGAATTGTCATTCTATGTTAAAAATATGGCACTTTATTCGATTTTATCGGTTTTAAAAATTTCCGTAGGCAATATGAAAATCTAATTGAATTCACTTTTTTTTTCATAAAAAAGTGAAAAAGTTATAACTGCTCTATTATAATCCACAATTTATTTACTTGGTGCGCAATTTGAAATTTGCGTTTTTGAATCATTGGTATAAGCCTGAATTGAGTATTTTCGCCGAAGTAATTGCCAGTGTATTTCACGAACGAAACACATACGCATACCCACGCAAAATGCGAAATGAAGCAATCATTTTGAAAGCTTCAAATCTGCGATTGTATAGATACGTAACTGGGTCGAGAAGTTTAGAAAACATTCATATACGCTGCAGCTATAAAATTTCTGCGTCATCGTGCAACACTCCTATCACCTAATTTATCTGTTCCTCGCGTGGAAATTAACAATCAAGCATTGAATGCGCTAGACGAAGGAGCGCTACAATTTGCTCTTATCTCCTGTAATCTCCCGTAAGTAATGTAATCTTTCGGAGTGCTATGAATATGCAAGTGAGGGCCCATGTGGTTTCCTATAGCGTGCTATATAAGTTAATTTTCACCTCTACTTGATTTAACTGCACACTGTAATAAAAATTTGATTCATGATTGCTTCGCCAAGCATTAGCTCCTTGCCTGATTTGTTCGTCTATTTCCAGAAGAAATCGATGAATAAAAATAATTGTTAATTTACGTTGATGAAACTTACATTAAACTAGATTTCCTTTCGGTATTATCTATCCTTTTAATTTTAATTCAATTACTCTTTATCTCAATCTTATTAATTCAATATATTTTTAAGGAATATTATTTATATTGATTTCGTTCCTTCAGGAAAAACTCGACGTTCAATGCAACCGCGAAAGACGTTCGAATCCCAGCAAATCGTTTGCCGCAATGGAACTACGTTTACGTCGTTTCGAGCTGTGCATGTGGATTCTTTTTAGACCGTATTAGTTACCAGCGCGATTCCACTCATGAGGTATTGAACGAGCCGGTCCGTTAATGGCGCGCGATCAAAGAATATTGAACGTCGATTCGTCGAGAGCGGCTCACCAGAAGTGCTCTGGAAATTTCACGTTAGTTAGACGTAAACGAGCCGTTTCCCTCATTTCTCTGATCCAATCTTGCGCTATTATTCGATCCGTGAATGGAGTTGCTTGTGAAAGAAGAAGAGATATTCAACTATTCACACGCCTGCAGAGTTTTTGATCAGATTCGTTAACGTCAGATATACCGCATACTCAAACGATGTTTGAAATATTGAATGTTTTCAATTAACGATATTATCAGATAAAGGCTTGTACGAAAGTTTTATATAAAGGCGAAATAAATTTTGGATAACTGTAAGAAGGTAAAAAAAATGTTTATCGCCTTTCGTTTAGAATTACTTTATAATTATGTTTGTTATAATCAGTTTTTTTAATAACTTGATATTAGTGAGAAAAATAATTGAGCGTAATTACAAGGGAAGGAGGAATTGGCACGTAATATTATTTTGCTACCGCACTGTGCATGTCGTCAAAGAGCAACTCAAGATCAACATCGTTCTCGAAGTCACGTGAGCAGTCCCGTAATCAGTGGAAGACCTCGTCTCACGTCCGACGTCAATGTTTGTGAACATCAGACAAAGTCTTAACTGCGAGCAATTTCATCGAAATAGTTGGACGATCCTAATTCTGTCAGATCAATTTAGCAGCGGATCCCTAACTTGTACGAGGAGCAAGACATGATAACTCGATTACCGATGTCCCTCATCTTATCCGTTGCCTAAAAACTCGATACGTGACTCTAAATCGCATTGATGACTTTACACTAACGATGCACCTGACTTATATTTATTTAAATAAAACGCTTTCTTGTATATAGAAGCGAAGTAAGTTCAGAGATGTGAGGGGATTCTTCGCGTTACAATTTTAAAGTGACGCTTGGACTTTCCCGGCTTTATTCTAGAACCACGAGGTCACGAGGCAACGGCAAAATCCTGAAGAAAAACAACCCTCTCTCTCCAGCCTGAAACCGCACTCAAAAATCTCCCAAATCCTTAAGTCCTAAGGAAACATCCGTGGCTTAGCGGGGATCTACCGCCAACCTCGTTTACGCGACAAATTCTACGTTGGGGAAATGAGAAAAGAGAAAGACATGTTACTCAATCAAAATACTCTAAGAAAATGAACATCTTCCCTTACAAAGCGTGGAAATACTGTTTAGAATTAAAAGCATTAATAATGTTTATAACTCGATTATATCAATAAAGTAACAAAAAATTATGAATTTTGCGCATGTGTTATAAAATACCGACAATACTCGTATTAATAATATTTATTATATGACAAGATAATATATGATTGTTTCAAAAAATTTTATTTAAAAAATTCAGTTTAATATGCATTTTAATTCATTTTTTAGGACACAAGAAAATCAGAGTATAAAAATGATATTGAATTAAAAATTTATCTTTCAGAATATGTACATTAAATATATGTAAATAAAAACAATTTAAAGAATTGTCAATATTTCCATTCTTATTTTATTCTATTAATAAGCAGAGTAATAAAAAAAGAGGAATAACAATATATAATTTAAACTGCTATTAATGTCAATCAGAAAATTAATTATATCTGTATACACATAAGCTACTCTCACTGGTTATGGAAGATGTCTTAACTAAATTAATAATTGAAATTTCGTAAAAACTGTCAGGTTTAACAGATAGTAAATGAACTGTACGCGATGCGCGATGGACGAGCGATGGATCAAGGAAGAAAGGAAAGTCGCCGAAAACGGATTACGTGTGACAAACACAGGGATAAGTCTTTAGACACGGAGCTAGGTATAAGGGCGTCGTGTGTCACCGACATGCAACAAGTTGCCTCCAGTGGAGTCACCCCCGTGTCTCACCGCCCGCGAATAGCGAGCCACCCCGCATTAAATCATTTTTAAACGTCCTCACGATCGCCGTCGGACTTTTATTCGGGCCGTCGGGCCGATACAAACCGAAGTCTGACGCGCGATAAATTTCTTCCTCGTCGGATTTCTTTCCCGACAAATAAAATCCAACTATCAATTCCGGCCGCGTATATATTGTTTCTCGTTCTTAAAATATTAATGTGAAACTTGTTAAGTTTAATAAAACTCTAAAGTATTTAAAAAAAAATGTGCCTAAATGTACATTTCTGTCAGTAATATCGAAATCAGTGTATCTACGACGCATTATTACACACATACGTTGCATATTATAAATAGATAAAATAATTAAAACAAAGCATTTTTTATATGACAAGTAAAGTCATTCTTGAGAATGTAAAAGAAAGAATAAAAATGTTAATCTGCATGTTCTCCTTTAAAATTAAAAATTTGATGACAATTTAAATTAATTTATACCTGTCAGAAATTTGTCTGAGATTTTGAAATTTTACCAAAAAATGACAAAAATTATAAATAATTATAACACAGTTAGTCCAAAGAAAACTATAAAAATGTGAGAATTCTCTCTCTATCTCATCTGTATTAAGAGGAAACTTGTAATACTAAATTCAGATACACTTGGAGAAAAGAGCTCTTTGGAAGTTTATCGCATATCTGTAACATAGTCAGAAGTATGCAGAGAATTTCAGCGGGTCAGGTCGGCCTGGTCGTTAGAGGGTTGGCCTTCCCAGTTCACCCTGAGCATGTATCAAACTGAACGGCTCCGCATTTAATAACGGTCGGAGCTCGCTGTCAGGTCGGAGCCGCTGTTTAAAGCAACCGTTCGATTGATTGATTGATTGATCGATTACTTGGAGCGGCAACCGTGTTACACACGAATACGCAACACTCTCACCTATATGTTCTACACGTCGTTTAACTCCACGTTATGCGCGTAAATTGTAGTACTATACTGACTTAGAACAAATGCAGCAAGTTCTCACTTAACATATTTGAAACTAAAATTTTCATTGTATAAAAATTATTTTTTTTAAATATATTTTTGCAGAGAGATATTTAAATCTTCTTTTCTCATTGCCAGACGGATATTTTTTGTTGTTATCTGATAAATACAGACGCTTGTGTGACATTTTATTTTTATATATAGAAAATTAAATTGTGAATATAAAATTGCAATCTTATTTATTAAGAAAGAAAGAGACAGAGAGAGAAAAAATGATAAAAGACATGAGCTACATAAATGGCAATTATTTTTTTATTTAATGTAATTTTAAAAACTGTTATTACCTAAATAAAACATTTCTTCAAAAGACAAGCAATTCTTATTTATGATAATAAATACTAGGAAAATATGAAATATTATGAGAGTTCCTTGCATCTGTAAAAATAAAGAGGTCGCATTCAGGAACTTTGTAAAATTGTAAATCTGCGGAATTGTACAGTTGGTAAACTCCACCGAAGTTAAAAGAACGTTCTAGAAAAAAAGATGGACCGACTGCTTGTTTCCTTTCTCTCTCTTTTTTTTTTAACAAAGTAAATTTCGCAAGATGTCCCACTCGTTTCCTCTTGCTTTTCTTTGCACGATGTTACGCGAATAATTTGGAAATAGTATCGCAAGCCGAGATCACGTTTTGCGCTTAATGCGGTGCATAATGGAAACGGAAGGGGATGGAAAGGGAGACGATACTCGATGTAATCCGCGATGCACACACGTGCATACAACAGGCGCGCTGCAACTGGGCTACGAGGTTACGTCGGCGACGCGTGCGGGCGTCCTTACGAGCGATAAATCAGCGACGTGCTCGTGAAATTGAGCACGCGTGCAATCCCCCGTGTAAACACGTTAGCAGTTCATAACGTCGCGAGATCCATGGAAGCGATCAAAGCTCGGCGCTTTCTCTCTCTTGTATGCGAAGGGCGCGCGGCGCGGAGTGTCGGATTACGTCTTCCTGATATTAACCCTGCATTGTAGGAGCTCGCACGAAATGCACCCTACTATGTTGTCTCCGTGCAAGAGATGCGGTTGATTAATAAAATATGAAACGCGTCACGATGGAAAGCTTTCTTTCCGCGGATTTTAAAGTCTTCTTTTGTTGTGTGAGTATAATCGTTTATCGAGCGAAGAATATAAGACTAAAAGATTTTGCTTCTACAGAAATTAATGCAAAATTCAAAATAGCTCTCTTCTAAATTATTTCGTGTCTTAGTCGCTGATATTGCTTATTTATTTGCTAAATACAGAGTACCTAAAGAAAAAAGTTAGTAAAGAAATGAATGTAGGTACTTTTTTAGATATGTAGTTTATAATTAGAGATAAGATTCTATCCGAGAATTGCCTTACAAAAAATGTTTGTAAACATATATATTTCAATAATCGATATACAGGGTGTTTCCAAATTAAATGGCAAAACTTCGGGAGCGTGTAGAGGAGTAAAAAACTAAGAAAAAAAGTCCTATAGACATATGCTCCTTTTTGCTTTGTTTCGCAGGAAATCACGAAAAAAGAAAAAAATATATTTAATTTATTATTTTAATTATTTTATTTATAAACTTTTTAATGAAGATTTTGTTCGAAATGTGCACCTCTTGCAGCAATACAAGCATTGCATCTGTCAAACACGGCTCTTGTAGCAGCCAGGCACTGTTCTTGCGATATTCTGTTCGCTGCAGCTACGATACGATTTCTCAAATGTTGCTCTGATTGAATAGGCGAAGAATAAACTTCTTGCTTCAGAGTACCCCATGCATAGAAATCTAATGGCGTTAAGTCGGGCGAACGAGTTGCCCAATGTACTGCTCCTCCACGTCCAATCCATCGTTGTGGGAATTTTCTATCTAACCAGGTTCTAGCGACTCTGCTGTAATGAGCAGGGCATCCATCTAATTGAAACCACATTTCAGTACGTTGTTGTAATGGGATGTTTTCTAAATAGTCAGAAAATTCATTCTCCAAGAAATTTAGAAAACGGTCCCCATTTAATCTTGCAGGTAAAAAAAACGGTCCCACTAAAACGTCGTTCCAAATTCCAAGCCAGACATTAACAGAAAACTCTTGCTGAAATTTGTATTCTCTAACAGACCTGGGATTTTGATGAGCCCATAATTCCTTTGATTAATTATTCCACCTCTGGTAAATGTTGCCTCATCTGACCACATTATTTTAGATGGAAATAAAATATCATTGTGGCATGTCTGAAGGTACCAGTTACAAAAGTTCAATCTGTTCCAATGATCTTGAGGTAATAAATTTTGCACTTTTTGAATGTGGTAGGGATAGCGATTATCTCCTTTTACAGTTCGCCAAATTGTTTGTGGTGACACTCCCAATACAGCCGACGCATTCCGAACGCTGGTCTCAGGATGATTGTCAAAATGTTGTAAAATACGATTCCCTGCCTGCAAATCTCTTCGTAACGCTGCTTGAAATCGGTTGTTTTCTTGTCGAATTGAAAATGTTCCAGTCTCTCGCAATCTATTAAATGTCAACATAAACACTCTTCGGTTTGGCACTCTTCTGTTTGGAAATCGTCGTGCATATTCTCGCACCGCCTTTAAAGCATTACCGTTGCAGAAACCGTATACAAAAACCATATCAGCATATTCACTATTAGAATACGTACGCGGCATATTGCAAAAGACAAAATTCATCTACTGTTAAAGGCTTTCAAAGAGCGACTGACAAATTCATAACAGAAAGTGGAAAATGTAATCAAATATGTCGGTGCTAGATATGGCAAGAAATGTAAACATTTTTTTTCGATTTCTCTGAAACGGAGCAAAAACGAGCATATGTCTATAGGACTTTTTTTCTTAGTTTTTTACTCCTCTACACGCTCCCGAAGTTTTGCCATTTAATTTGGAAACACCCTGTATATATGTATATATATATATATGTATATTAGGCTCTTATTTACTCTTCATGAAAAATTTTTTTCGAATTTTTGTGGCACCCCCCGAAACGGTTCCAATTCAAGAAAAAAATTGCATCTTATAAAACTGCAATCCGATCAGATAAGAGGAAAACGTGCCCTCGAGCTTCTAAACTTTATGATAAAGCAAAAAAATCGATTTTCGTGAATATCTTCTAAATTATTGAATATAACCAAAAAAGTTTCAAACAAAAGTTGTAGATATGAATAAGGAACATCTTTTATATTCTATTCATTTTTTTTTGTATAAACGGTTTTCGAAAAAAATTCAAAAAAGTATGAAATAAAATAAAAATTGTTAGTCATCTCCTTAATTGACTTGAACATTTTTAATTAAGGGAGGCTTAAAAACATATATATTCTTAATTTTTAACTTTAAAGAGTTATTTTGGAAAATTTTAAGTATAATTTCTAAAAAAATATAAAAAAATTAAAAATCGTTGATATAAAATACTGAAATTAAGATTAACAAATCTGTTTTTGAGAAAAATTTAAAATATTTTATTTTTCTTAATAAAAAATAGAATATTTTATTTTATCTTAATTTTACGAATTAAAGTGATTACTAATTAACACATTTTATATATAGATTATTTTTATTATAGAACTTACAGTTTTATAAGATGATCTAAAATCATCTATAATAAAAATATCAACGATTTATAATTTTAAAACTTTTTTAGAAACTATACTTATAATTTTTTAAAATAATTCTTTAAGGTTAAAAATCAAGAATATATATATTTTTGTACCTCCCTTAATTAAAAATGTTTAAGTCAATTAAGAAGATCACTAACAAGTTTTATTTTATTTCATATTTTTTTGGATTTTTTTCGAAAACCGTTCGTCATATGAAAAAAACGAATAGAATATAAAAGATGCTTCTTATTCATATCTACAACTTTTGTGGAAACTTTTTTTGGTATATTTAATAACTTAGAAGATATTCACGAAAATTGATTTTTTTGCTTTATCATAAAGTTAAAAGCCCGTGGGTACGTTTTCCTTTTATCCGATCGAACTGCAATTTTTTATACAGATTTTTTTTCTTGAATTGGAGCCGTTTTGAGAGGTACTGCAAAAAAATTTGGAAGTCGAAAATAAGTGCCACCCTAATGTACATTGATTATCGAAAATTATTCTAAACAAAATAATCGGTTTGTATTGTATTATTCAAATTTAATAATGCGATGCAGAAAGTCAGCGAGAGAGAGAGAGAGAGAGAGAGAGAGAAAATGGCAGTGTCGCGTTAAAAAAAAATAGAATGACATTTTTTTGCATCTGCGTCCGCACTCGCACATGAACATAGCCATAACCTTTTTTACGAGGTTTACAACATAGGCGCCACTAGAACTTTTTTTTAGAAATCTTTATTGAAATCTGAAAGATCTTTTTTTTATTCCGATAATTTTATATTACAAAAATAAAATTACACATATATAATAATTAACATAATAACGAAACTCAATAAGATAAAGAGAAAGGTCGACTAAAATCGTTGAAAAAGTTAAAAGAAATAAAAAAAATACCTTAATGTATTCATTCTTTAATTGTAAAAGTTTAAATTGTAATCATTTATTACTCATAAGAATTTTACTACCTTTGTACATTAACCGTTGCTGTTTTTTTCTTCTCTTTTTAAAGATTTAAAGGTCAACGAAAAAGCCCTTGTATCGTATTACGACGCCCATGCAGTCATATACATACCGCGATTTCCGGTACGCACGTACGCATAAACGCGTCATTGCGCTGCCATGAACCGAGCCGACAGGGTGGTCAGAGAAAGAGAGAGAGAGAGAGAGAGAGAGAGAGAGAGAGAGAAGGGGAGAGAGAGAAGGGGAAAGGTGATGAGGAAGTGGACAGAGACGCGAGATTGGGTTGCGGGACGGGGTTGCTGTGGCGAGAGTGGCGGAGGCACATGGAGGGTTAATGCATCAACATCAAAGTGGCTTGCCGGTACAATTATTGCACTCAACGCACTAGTCGCTACCGCTCGGCGTGCGGTGGTGCACACTCACATGAATCGCAGAGATAAAACGCACATACGCCCACTACAGCGGTGCTATGAGAATACAAACCGTATGCACCTGGCCCAGCGAGAGACAGATATAGAGAGAAAAAAAGGAAGAGTGAGTGAATGAGTGAGTGAGTGAGTGTGAGTGAGTGAGTGAGTGAGTGAGTGAGTGAGTGAG
>NW_017255965.1:1426885-1439468 GCF_001594055.1 Mycetomoellerius zeteki
GAGAGAGAGAGAGAGAGAGAGAGAGAGAGAGAGAGAGAGAGAGAGAGAGAGAGCCGTATATTACATTCTTCCACATTTAACTGGACGGACATTAATTTGAAAAAGTAGGCGCCTGTCGCGTCGTACCGCGCCACGCCGTGCGCCGCGGTTTAGAATCTCATATTCTCGGATGCAGGCATGCGGACTTTACGCGAACGTTCAGCCGCAACTTATGCGCTTTTGACGCACACGATTTTCCTTTTTCCCCTGCCCGTTTTTCCATCCATTTTCCTCCACTCACTGTGGCAGTATTGCGTCGCGTTGCGTTGCGTTTTTGTGTCATTTCACTGCACTCGAATGCGTTACCGAGGGATTTAAGATTTCCGCGCGCGTTGTTTCTCCGCGAGAATCCGCATTCGTGAGACTTAAGCCGAGCCAACGGTATTAACGGCAAAACCACAGCAAATTCTGGCTAAAATTGTATGTGAGAATAAACTTGTGTGAATATAAATATAAATATATATCTCGAAGGTATTTTCAAATATTATTTAAAATAATTAATTACGCTTTAAGAACGAATCAGCATTCCAGTGCATTATTGCAGAAATTTAAGATTTCCACGTTCGCGCTTTTGAATTTACGCGTTGGCGCGTTATGTAGTCAGAGAAATTATGTTTAACATTTTACTTACAAATCCACATAAGCTAACGAATTATACAGGGTGTTTCGGAAATAATAATACAACCGAGAGAGAGATGAAAATTTTTCGTATAGACATGTTTAATAACTTTTCTATCAATAAAATAAATACATTATTGAAATTTATTGTATTATTTTAAACCATACCAAATCCAGATTGACATAGAAAAATCAATGAGTCAGATTGAATGAACCAAGCAAATTGTAGCTAGTCAAGTTCATACGTACTTAATGAATATTCAACTATGATTTTTTCGAACAAAACGAAAAAATTTAGCTCTATATTTTCAACTTACTTTCATAATCACCTTTTTCTCGGTTGTACCACGCTTTCCGGAATACCCTGTTCCAGAATATGCAAACGTTGCAAGTATAAATAAAAGAGGAACAAAGAATATTCTATATCTAGCATATCTCAACTAGCTTATTTAATAAAAGTAAAATGTGCTAATGTGGTTAGTTATAATGTTTGTCTTTATATGCAAAAAATATGAACTAATTTTATTTTACAAGTAATAATTTATTAATTTTGTATAGCCTCTATCCATCTGTATTTATTAATAATTTGATTATTGGCTCGCACTTCCATAGATACTAGAATTTTTAAGAATCAATATTGCTAAAAATAGCTGATTATTATAATATAAAATAACTAAAATAATATAAATAGTCAAATTAACTCACATCATTGAACCACAATAACATCTAAAAGAGCTGAGAAATGAATAATGAATAAATCGATACGCGCGTATTAAGTTGTAGGCCTAAATACGCATGAGTCTAATTAAATAATAATTAATCAATTTTTAGATCAATTTCGGAATTACTCTAAAATTCGCGCGCGCGTTCATTCTAAAATTTAAATTAAAATAATCTTACGATATTTTTTAATATACTCGTGATTAATTATTGCATAATTAGACTCGCGCATTTAGATCTGTACATATGCATATCGATCTCTCATTTATATTATTTTATATTGTAATAATCAGTTATTCTTGATAATATTGATGATTCTCTAATACTTCTACGAAAGTAGAAGCTAGTAATCGAATTATCAATAAATATATGTAGATGGATGGACTACACAAAATTAAAATAGAATTAGTACATTATAGCTATATAAAAATAAAATTATAACTAACACATTAGCCTATCGCTTTTAAATAAGTTAGTTGGAATATGTTATATGTGGAATATTCTTTGTTCCACTTTTATTTAGACTTGTAATATTCGCATATTATGAAAGTTTTTAAAAATTATTTTTCTCTCTTATATGTACAAGTTCGTATATAATATTTAATCCTGGAAACAGAGGTCGCGCAACATCAAACTCAATTAAAGAAATATTTGGAAAAAGGAAGTAATAGAAAATAAGATAATATATATATCTGTAAAATATTACGAATCTCTTTTCTTGTCACGTATTTTATAGATACTAATTTATTCTTATACTTATAAATATACGATATATAAATATCACATTTTTTCATTATGAAACATGCGCATTTTGGAAAGCAACTTAAAAGTTTCATCTTCTAAAAATGTCAATATACTAATTATTATTTCATTTTATTATTACTTATTCCTAGCGTTTCGATGTATTTTCTATTTATCTTAAACTCGATAACCTTAAGCTCTAATTTAATTAATTAAATTATAATAATTAAATTATAATATTTTTAATTATTTAATTTTCAATTTTAGAAAATATAAGTATAGTGTTCAATAAATAATGCAAAGACTATAACTAAATTCGAAGGCAATTCTTCTTCTTCAAATACATATTATTCTATTATTGTTTATCGAGCTTACTTAAATTATAAAATATTTCCTGTCACCTTTTGATTTATTTTTACGACTTTATCTTATAAATTTCAAACAACTGATATTGCATTATCGTACTTTGATGTAGATCATAATGTCATACGTTTTGCATCAAATACTGAATTCTATTCTAATCTTTGAGCATATGTGTGCATATCCTCGAATACACATTAATTAGCGTATTAAATTAAACACATTTTTAGGATTAAATATATTCCAAATTAAAAATATCGTTAATCTGTGTTAACCCATCTATCTTAAAGTAGTAGATCTATGAAATGTTACATATAACATCTTTGATATATTATGGTTGGGTTGTTGCACCTTTCGGTAAACTTCAGCTCATTGTCTTACTCCCTTACTCTCTTATGCTCTAAGGTGTCGTCTATAATATGCGAAGTAAGCTTGGTTTAAGAAGTAAGAGTAAGAAATTGACCAATCACAGTCAAAGGTGAGAAAAATAATCGACTGTGATTGGTTAATTTTTTACTCCGCATATTGTAGACGATACATTACTCTTTTACTCTTTTGTTTATTCAGTAGGTCAATTACATAGTTTATCTGAAGATGGAACAATCGACCCTGTATGTGTAATGTCCTTACGTAATGTCCTTTAACATAATATATTATATATTCAAATATATATCTTATTTGTTGTATACTTGACATAACTTTTTTCGTTAATCTATTCCTTTCAATTAAAATAAAAAGAATTTTGCACTCACCAATACGATGCGCAGCAGTGTGGAGCTGATATAACCAGATTGATCTGTAAAATACGAATTCAATATTCGAATTTAAATTATAGCAACGTACAAAATAATTTTCCAAAAATATTTTTTGCGCGTATTGAATATTTTATTCGTTTCTTCTTTAAATAAATATCTAAAGATAGTTCCTGCAGAAAAGAATATTTTTTAAATGTAATGTTTAGAAAATTTAATCAATATGATGATCTAATTTCCATGATAATATTATAAATAGTTACTTTATATTGATTGTACAGTCTTGACCAAAAATATTAGACATCTATATTTCTTTTATTTATCTGCATTTCGTTTACCTATATTATTTCCTATTAGTTATACATAAATTTAAAGGGTTCTTGAAACAAAGAATAATTCACAGCAAATGTCATAAATCACAATTTCTGAGCTAAATTTTTTGAGTTAAATTATAAGGTGTTTAATACTTTTGACTAAGACTTGTATCGCAATGAGAGATGCAAAATAATGTAGGTACGGAATATGCTAAGTGATTGTCACGGAAATAAACGTTTCACTTCGCAAATAACGAATAATAGTCAAATGATAAATTACCCTTTGGTTGCTCCACCGTTGCATGATACCTCGGGCCTCCTCCTCTCGTTTTTCCGTTCTTTCTTCATGGCACTCGCACACTCACTCGCGAAAATAACGGTTAATTACGATCGCGCGCGCTTTAATTATTAAAGTACGATAATCACTTTTCACGGTATTATATTATAATACAATTGGTAAAGTCAAATTGTTGATTAATTAAGCTGCGATTCGTCCGAAAATATATGATCGAAATCCAGAACATTGCAGACGTATAAATTACCTGAAAAAGAAAATACGTATCTTTAATAATCTTTCTTTCCTGTTTTAAATGAATAAATTGTCCGAAATATAAATACTATTTACTTCAATAGACAATTATTACTGCAATACCTATTGATTAAGGCTGCGTTTCGTTTCACGCATGATATGCATGATGCATCATTTATCCTTGTTTAATATTCGGTGAATAGCAAGGATAAAAGATGCATCATGCGCATCATGCGTGAAACGGAACGCAGCCTAAGTCTCGTTACGCTTACGTCGTAAACGTCGCGGAATTTAAGTTAATTATATATTATAAGTTAGTTGATTCGAGCAGATAATTATTAGCCGTAAACGATCGTATCTCGAAGAATAATGCGATGACACACGGAGTGGTTCGCACAGCTACTTGTCTCCTCGAGTCTCGAGGTTTGTTCGCGTCGCATGTGCTCCAACATGTTCCAATATGCTCCTACCATAGCTCTTACTCACTCCAACGCGCTTGTAGAGTGAGTAGGAGCTATGGTAGGAGCATGTTGGAGCATGTTGGAGCTTGCGACGCGAGCAAACCTGAGATATGCAAATGACAGCGCGTTGACCTTGCGGAGACAACAGCGCGTGGAACGTCGTCACAACGACGTCACAATAACGAACACCACGACCAAGTGCCAGTCAATTTGCCATGAAATATTTAATACGTTATCAATACAGGAACTTAATCGCACAAGAAAATACTCATTAAGCATACAGAATAAGTTTAGTGTCTCACGGCACTTGTCGTTGCTACGTTTCGGAAGATAATATACACGGAGCAGTTTACGCAATTACCCGCAACTTTATCGCGCTGTCATTAGGTATATTTAATATGTTCTAGAACGGATATAAAGATCCATATTTTGTAACTCTTAACAATAATGTTGGTATCGTTATATATTGTCATTGCGCGGCTTTTTTACTATGTACAAGATTTGCGTGTTGCACAATATAACGACACCGTCGCGCGTTGTTAAGAGTTACAGAAGGCCTTAATCAATTGCGCGAGCTGATGTTCGTTAATCATTAGCATAATATAAGTTTATTATCTCATGGTATTTGTTGCCATCGAGTCTGAAAAGATAATACACATGCAATGGCTCACATATAGTTGCACGCTCGATGAGATTCGTCATAAAAGTGATAAAATACATGGTCTTGTGTATACAAATAACTAGCGCGCGCAGACGTACGCATCAAAGACTACATTTAGGGTGCGTTTCGTTGCACGCATAATGCACATAGACTACATACAGAACCGTTCCGTTTCAATCAATGCGCGCATCAATGAATACCGATAGCGCACATATTTCCCTAGATTCTGCACTTCTCATGCATCAACTACAGCAGCTCGAACGTGAAACATTTAATGCGAAGTTGATGCGTCTAAAAAAAATTCAAAAGCCTGTTGCCGCCTTTTGTTCGAATTTATAATGTAATAATAATGGAAAGTGATTTAATCGAATTTTTTTTCAGTCATCATTGACGAGAGTAACGAAGTTCTCACCCTCTTTATCAACCAAGAAGCTGCTATAAGGGCTACTCAAGATATCTATTAAAATATATACAATCTCATATCATATGTAATAATCTCAACAGTAAATATATCTTAGGCTCAGTTTCACAACTCACGGTTAATTAACTCTTAACCGAGGTTCAACTTATTTCTCATCTCTTTCGAATTTTAGTATTAGAAAGAGATGAGGAATAAATTAAACCTCGGTTAAGAGTTAACCATGAATTGTGAAACTGGCCTTATGCCTGTTTCTATCAGTGTAAATTAATTTTAATCTTAGTTTAACTTACTTTTTATCGTTTTCTAGTTCTAAGAATTAGAAAAAGATAAAGAATAAATTATACCAAAATTAAAGTTAATCTACATTGGTAGAAATAGACATTATTGTCGCCCATGGTAGCCTACCATGGTAGGTCTATTTTTATTTGCATCAAAACGCATGGTAAACTGTTCCGTTTCCAAGCGCGCATCATGTGCATTAACGAAACGGAACGATATTAATGTGCGCAGCACATTGAATGTGATCTATGCACTCAATGCATGCAACGGAACGCACCCTCACACGGCACCCTAAATCAGGTTTAATAATATCCGTAGTTATGAAACAGGTCAATTGCAGTCATTCCATTCTTCTGAGGAACAACTATGATTGGTCAATTTCATAACTATGGATGTTATTAAATCTGATTAAGCGTGCCGTGTAACAGAAGTCAAAAACAAGCATCAAAATCGCATATTTTATCGTTAATACATTGATAAGATATATTTAACGTATTAGAAAAGTATATATGTAAGGTAATATGTCGGGTAACTGTCCTTATTAATATTTACCTTTTAGTCAATTTGCTTATTACTGAATTAATTATTAAATATTTTAGCTTTAATTTTATCTGCTTGCAATAAATATCGGTTTTTCAACTCTTTTTTTCTTATAACTAGGGATGCACCGGATCGTAAAATTACCGGATACCGGATATCGGATATCCGGACAGAATGCAACATCGGATATCCGATATTCGGTCGGATATTTAGGTATCTTATCGGATTTTAGATATCTCAAATACGTTCCTATTCAAAGCTCATCACGTCTTTAAATATAATACTGAATAAAAATTGAAAAAAGCACCTTATAATAAAGAATTTGCCCTGCAAAATCGTTTTTTAAACTTTTTTTACGTTAGTTATTCACCGAGTAGTTACAGTTCAAATATGGGCAAAAAATTATCGAGAAGTGATCTCTTAATTTTTTGAGCACTGTATTTAATAATTCTTTGTAACTGTAAAAAGACAATAATTATTCAATTATTTATATTTTTATAACAAGAAGGATTAAATAATTTACATAATGTCTGTCTATATAAATTAATATGAACTGTGAAAATAAATAACAGAGATAACAGATTAGTTACGCGAGCAAATGCAATTCATTGCGAAAATGCAATTTCTGTACTGCCCAATTTTAAATACAGTTTAACTTAAAGATTATTTCCACATAAAGATTTTCTATTTCAATTAATAAGTATTTTAAAAAATATTATACTTTTATGAGACATATATTACATCATCAAAAATCATATCTCAAAATCATCAATGCGTGAAATTCACAACACCTACAAAATGTAATTTTTATAAATTTATTCGATTTTTCCCAAATAATTATCTCAATTTTTATATTGGTTTATTTGAACTTACACATCATCTGTTTACGATTAAACAAAAATATCGTTTTTTTCCCTGTGAAGTACGATCCAATTAATCGCGAGATTTAAACGCGCAAGCGATCACCATGACGAACGCGGTAAATCACTAAAGGCCGCCGGTTATTCGTGAATTTTAACTCGTTTTCATCAGCTATATACGTTACATCAATGCTTTACTTCGCCTTTCTCCCCTTTTTTCTTTCATTTTTTACACGATATTTCTCGCTGTCGATCGTCGGAACTCGTCGGGACGTCAGGAGGACGCTCGTCATTCTCGAAAAGTAATTGCGCTGGAAAATGTTAAAGCGTGAAAATTGCATGTTTTACCACCTCTTCACGTCCTTCCCCTTTTCGACTTTGCGTTTCACGGAGCGCATGTTTGCCGCTTCATGCGGACGCGTGTAACGTTTGCACGCGTATCCCCGCGTATCGGACACGCGTGCTAAAAGTGCCGAGCGTGACACGGCTGCGGGATGAGCATGGGACGCGAGCGTACAGAAGTATGGACCGCGCGATGGGATATGCGGTATAGCCGCGCGAGGAGATAAAAGCGGATAACGTATATTCAGAGGGATCACCGCGACGGCGGATACCGGCGCCGATGAATAATACCGGATGTATTCCTCGATATAGCCATTTTCGATATAGCGGCGATTCGTTGTGTGACGATTAGAATGGAAAAAGAGAGCCTAACGTGAAATACATCTAACTTTATAGAGCGCGAATAAATCTTTCTATAGAATCTTCTGCATTGTTGAGGAAATAGTTTGATTTTAGTACGATTCTTCACTGCATTTTAATTTCAGTGTAATAATTTTTTGTAATGAATTATTTACAACTTTTTAAGACATTTATCATTTAAGATTATTACTTGTATGTAGATCAATTTAATTTAATTTATGACGTTACTATCTCAGTTTCAATTTAGGATTTCATTTCAAGAAAATTATTGCAGCGCGTAGTTTATAGAATTACTTATTGTATATAAATTTACATCGAGAGAGAGAGAGAGAAATATTATATATATTATTTAAGTATTAATTACTAAGATCCAACTGAAATCAGAAGACTTGCTCGTTACTTAGTTGTATACTCACATGCGGTCTGATGTTATTTACTGTTGTTAATTCTTTGAGTTGCTAGTTTTTAATTTCCCAAAATGCAATCTTAATTGATTCACTCTCTAAATTCGAATCAGTGGGTAATCACTGATATCCAGTGCCAAGTAGGCCACTGGTAATCAGTAAATGCCATGTGAGATCCCTAATTTAACTGATCTTTATTATGTGATCTGACTAACCTTGTTTTAGTGCATAAGTTCAATGAATATGATATTGGAAGATTGAAATTAACATGCAAATATCAGTATTTTAATTATATAATGCTCAAACATTCTTTCTTTTTCAGTTGAACTTCATTGATTATCAGTGTCAAATATGCCACTGAGTAATTAGTGACTATCCACTAATTCAGATTTAGAGAGCATTGATGCAATATCGATTTCTTCCAAATATATCTCATTTCAAATTCTAAGCGTAACGTAATAAATTTTATGATATAAGAATTATCATGTTTATGATAATTTCGATATTGATAACTTCAAGTATTTGATAAAACGCACGATGATGAGACATTGTTATTTAATTTCTTGATTCGCAACTGGCAATTTCGCAAGTCCTCGCCACCGAAGAACATTGAGGTTCCTGAGAGAAATGCTGGATTCACGATCGGAAAAGCCTAGCCACGCGCGTTATACGCGAGTAGGTTTCCAGCGGTCACAGGAACGAGCTCCGTCCCGCTCATCTCGCTCGTTTAACCCAGGCAAGCGCTCGGTGTCCTCGCTAATAGGATTAGCCGGATTCGTGAAGTTTCCTCCCGGAATGACCGCGGTGGATGTAAACGCCGACGAAATTTGCGGCGGATTTCTGGTGCCGCGCCTGCTCATCGCTGAAGATACCTGATATTTCAATTTGTAAAGGCGACGCTGTATGCCAGATGCCCGTTAAACGGATATAATAATTCTACTCGTAACATTTGTTCGGATACAGGGCGTCTCACAATTTTGTCAGTACACTCAATCCTAATTTTAATGATAGATTCGTCGAGTGATTTTTAAAATCAATTTTTTTCGAATTGGAAGTCTACAGTATAGATATTGAGATGCCAAGATACATCAATGCCAAGAAAGGCGAATATTCGCCAAGATACACGGAATATCATAATCTAAGTATGATTTTGTCAAGAGCTGTTCAGAATTTTGTTGGAATTGTTACATTCGACCTTTCTACGAAAAGTGAAGGTGGAATGTAATTCCCGACTTCGACCTTCGCGGATTTCGGCGGCAGAATGCGAAGGAGCTGATGCCAAAACTATCCGACACAGGTTCACAAGTCCTATCCGTAATATTCGTCGGTACCCACTGTCTCTGTAATGTGACCACTTACGAACGTGCAGCCGGCAGCTATACAGTTTAATACTTGCGAGTGTTTCTTGCAACGGCGGCATACCGCGCATACTGCGCTCCTTTCCCTCCCTAGTTTCTCTCTTTCTCTGTGGGGGTTATTCCATTTCGCTAGAATAAACCGACGAAGGGTGGAATTTTCTTGCGGTAACCGCGAATCGACTTACACGCTGTTGGAGTAAGAATATAGTTTAGCTGTGCATAAAAGAGAGAGGAACAATGTTTAATTCGCTTTCTTGCAAACGCGTCCTGATTCACTGGGATGCGTGGAATTATTGTGACTTTTGTGAGTCGGAAACTTCTGTGAAAAGGGAATGAATTTCAGGAGAATTTTCAGTAGAAGCACTTTAAAAATTTACTTCGTATCTTAAGAGTGCGTTACATAAATATATTCCTTATATTCGAGAGAAGAATATTGTATAGAACGTAAAAATTATTCAAATATTCAATACGTGACCTTAATCTTCATATTGGCTTAAATTTGTCGCTTCTATGGACATAAATTCTCCAAAAAGTAAAGAAAAGAGAAAAAGGCAACAGAGGAGCGGCGATTGCGGCAAGGAGTGGTTTCTTTATGTGCGACACGGTCTAATTATTGGCATGACCCGGTAGCGCATTCGATCGAACGTAGAAATGGTCGCCCAATGCGGACTGACAAAGATGACGTTCAGATCTTGGAGCACAAGTACCCGCGGAAGAGAAGTCCGTGCAAACTCCTGCAGACAGCTCCACAAACTTCACCAGAACGTTACGTGCATGTGTGTAACAGTGTAATCGTTCACCACGTACCCCGTGAAGTATAGTATTGTCCAAAAAAGATACTATCTTATCCTATAAGCATATTCGCATAATTCGTGTACTGTGAATAATTAAGACCGACGTAATTTATGCATTTATATGCACTGTAATACAGTATAATTTACTCGTGTATTATCACGAATTTCATCAACAAATGTGAATTCGTTGTAAACTCTTACGCGTACTATACGTCTTTAATAAATTTAGTACTAAACCCCATCTTATTTCATAATTTTATCTCAAAATAATTCTTAAATATTTTCATTAAAAATTTTAATTTTAATTTTAAATTATTAAATAATTAAATGATGTTTTTGAGGCAATATTTTCTCTTTCTTCTAACTAAGACAAAACATGACGCGAAGATCATAAAAAACACTTCGGTTGAACGTCATCACTACATTTATCTGCAATTTCCGTTAACGTTGTCGTAACGTTGATGTTAAATCTGCTTTTACAGTGAATACCGCGTTCCTTCGATCACCATCATTGAACAGCGCTGTACGTACGAACGGTTTCAACTCGCTCGAGTGGCCGTTATATGGGGTTCTAAGCATTCTGATTCTGCTGACCGTTGCAATCCTCCGCCTCCATCCCTGTTACGCCACCCGTTCCGCGCCCTGGTACGAGACCCATCCCTCGAAGCTACGTGGTTCGCCTTTAAACCACCCCATTCTCGCGCTCGTTCGTTCCGCGACTCTTCCTCGCGCTTACTCTCATTTAGTGATTTTCCAACCTTTCCTGTGCGGTTCGATCTCTCGCTTGCTTTCTTCATCGACTACGCGCGGATCTCGTTAGCGGTACCTTCGATTTCACTACGTATCCATCGCTTCAACTATCCCGCCCGTAAGAGGGAACGTGTACGGAATGACCCTCTGCGAAGGGCAGAGTCGATGGCTATGCTTTCGGGATGAAGAATCGGAACGCTAGTAAGCGTAAAAATTATGTGAGTAATTGTAGTAGTATAATCATACGATATTATATACATATATAAAATTAGTACATATTAAATACAAGCCATAAGAATTTTTAAAAAATTATCGGAAATTTATCCAATAATTTTCTAGAAGTAATACATTGTTAAGAAAATATGTTTTTCTATTTATAACATCTGCCTCTTCAGATTATAAATAAACTACAATACATACATTAAAGTTTACTGTTGAAATATCTATATTTACATTTATATCTATTTTTTTATTATGTTTTATTTATTAAGTATCTCTTATATTGTTCTCTCGACAACAAACTCGTAGTTATTTGTTA
Source organism: Mycetomoellerius zeteki (assembly GCF_001594055.1). Taxonomy (NCBI): domain Eukaryota; kingdom Metazoa; phylum Arthropoda; class Insecta; order Hymenoptera; family Formicidae; genus Mycetomoellerius; species Mycetomoellerius zeteki. The sequence goes on from NW_017255965.1 coordinate 1,438,727, forward strand.
TCTCGAGGAAACACGACTTAATAAAAAGTTAAATATCTGGTAGTCAATTGCTGTTTAATTTTCCAGTACTGCCAAGAACGCGAATATCGCGGTAGCTCGAATACGATTCGAAGATTATATGATCAAGCGAAAAAGAATATACTTGAAGTTTTACATATATGTATAAAACTTTGTATATATATATATATGTGTGTGTGTATATACAGGATGTTAGTTAAGTATGTTGCCATACTCAACAGAGCGATTCTTTGATTTATGTATTTCAAATAAAAAAGTCCATATAAACATGTGTCCTAAACGGCTTAGTTTCTGAAATACAGGTGAATGTTCGCAAATGTTTGACGAAACGATAAATTGCGTTGGAGATATCTTCCTGCATAAATATGCCTTGCTTCACGTGAGTTACCATTCGCACAATCAAACAAAATGACAAAGTCAAAGTCAAGATCACAAAAAATAAACTTCAATTCTGATCTTTGAGCGTGTACGTCAATCTTTGAGGAGAAGGCTCGATGGATGTATCATGGCGCAGGGTGGACATTTTCAATAATTCACCTAATTGTTTTATTTCATCAGAAGAACTGAAGCCTGTTTTTTTGTTTTTCTGTTTTTGACTAGTTCAAGCTGTATTTCTTTCAAATAAACAGATTATTACTACACGTTAAAATTTTTTTATTTCGGAAACTAAGCCGTTTAGGACATATGTTTATATGGACTTTTTTACTTGAAATAAACCAAAGAA
>NW_017255965.1:1439494-1456473 GCF_001594055.1 Mycetomoellerius zeteki
AGAGAGAGAGAGAGAGAGAGAGAGAGAGAGGGAGGGAGGGAGGGAGGGGGAAAGAGAGAAAGAGAGAGAGAAAGGCAGGATATTAATATTTGTAGAAAATAATATCGTTCACAAACTGCGAACAAACGATGCTTGGTAAACATGCTCGGAATTTTAAGCGAAAATCTTCTTGCTACCGCGGTTAAGGGAGAATGTAAATCCAGCGCAGCCGAGCTCGCGAATTATAATTTTCATTCCACGGCACGCGAGCAGGAATTTGTACGGGACGATAGTCAAACTTATGTAAGAATTGCATCGACCAATTACCCTCCCCCATCTCAACTTGTTTTTCCACCTACTTCCTCGCTCCGGCCGTCTTCAGGATAAATTTTTATGGCACTGAAAGTTTTCTCGACGATTCTCGATTAAAACGCTCCGCTAAACAATTTCGCCATTACTGAGATACGCCAATCGCCGAGTTGGTGAGAGAGAAACTGTAGGGAACTTTTTTAAAATGTCTAATACGTGACCGAATGAAAATCAGACGCAAAAGCTCCAAGATTTTAGATATTTTCATGCATAATTACATTCGTTGATATAAATATACATCTAAATGAATTATGTTTTAAATGATTTTTTATCTTCAAACTGAAAGTATGAATATGTAAGCGAAATAATAAAATTATAAAATATATTTTAACTGCTTTAAATATCTTTAAACATATTTAAAGATATTTTAAAAATCTTCCTCTACAAAGCAGTTTCAGTATTTTATACTTTTTATGCGACGTGAATTAATTACTTTTTATGTGATATGAATTTTTCTATTTTTCTATTTTCGCATCTAGATGCGAAAATAGAAAAATTATGATAAAAAGATATATACAATTTCTGAGTTTATAATATTTTTTAAAGAGAGATTGTTATTTAGTTTAAGGTTTTATTATTAAAAATATAAAATGTTTATTTTTCCTTATTTCATTCTATGTTTTTATATTCATTTTGTTGGGAAAATGTGGAAATATCAAGTCTAATATATAACGTAGCTTCTATTAAACTCGAAATAGAAAATTTCAGAATGGAAAATGAAGTGTATTTCTCGTAAATTTCTTAATATAAGACAAAGTTATTTTCTTCTTCTTCAAATAAAAAAATGCCTATTATATGTGTGTCTATTATTTATATAAAGAAAAATTAATGAAAAATAAGTATTTATTTTATTACTAAATGTATTTCCTTTCTCTATAATTTATCTTTCTACATAGTCGAAAACTTTGTGTAAGTCTATAAGTCTAAAACGAAATTTTTTCTATTCTCATTGTTGTCATTGCCAAAATGCAGACAGATCCTGCGAAAGAGTTTATCGTTTTAGCTTTGAGTAGTTACATTGACGGAAGTGGCCAAAGAGGGTTGGCTCGTTGCGCGAAGGGAAAAGAAAAAAGAGCTACACCGGGAATGAACGAATAAAGAACAAAGAATAGGTACCAGAAGTCGGTGAAAACTCGTAGAACCATCCCGGTGGAATACGCCAAGTCGTATATATAAGGTGCCTCAAGTTCTCATGTAATGTTCGAATTCTTTTTCTGATATAGGTATTGAAATTTAAAAATCTCTACATATAAAATTTTATGTCTTAAATTGTCGAAAAAAGTTGAATAAGTTATTATTATGATTATTAATTATATATATATATATTGCCGGTATTATTTTTATCATTAGCGTTATAAAAGCAATCAATGTACTTAGAATTAATTTCATAGAATCTTTAATGACTCGAACATAGATACGTATTGAATTGAATCGTCTAGAAATAATAATAATAAAAAATATTTTTATATGATCTCAGATCAATGAAACATACTATATATTAGATGGAATAGGCGAGAAAAATAGTTTGCTGTTATTTCCAATATCAATTTGTTCTTGATGCATTGGCATTTCAGAATCGAACTTATTTCGTTCAATCTTGTGAAAGGAAAGCGAATAGATTTTATACGTATCGCGTAGCGTGTCGCTAAACATCTTTGACTTTAACATATTTCTTCATTTATACTCACAAAATCGCAAAACTTACAGATACATTTGTCCATACAAGATCAATCAATGCTCGGCTTTTAATATATCTTCTTAAATGTCTAAAGAACTTTAAGATCGCCAAGAATAGAAAACGGAACGTGATTAAGTAACGTAATTAAAAATAAAATCAGAGGTTAAAGAAGACTTAAAAAGAAAACAAGAAACAACGAATAAAGCTTCACACGACTATTTAAGCATCTGTTAGTTATAAATGAAAATCTGATAAAAATAAAAATCTTTCCAATAAATGCTGGCAGATTGTTAAGAACTTGTTCTGCTCGAAATCGTCGATCTAATCTCGTACAGTTAGATTTTTGTCGCCTAACCGTCGATAGCAGCACGACCTCGGAAACAGCACGCAGTGAGAAAGCCAGCCATCCTGCCGAAATCGAATTGAAGAAGTATATCGGCGACGAAGAACCAACTCGAAACTTTTACAAAGTCTCCCCTTGTCTCTCGCTCTCTCCATTTGAGTTCCGCAATTGTCGCGGAACTCGTCCCACTCGTAAAGTTTCTCGGCCGCGACTTTACTGTCGCGCTGCAAAAATATCAGCGGGGATTAGTTAACACTGTTGCAACAATTCCGACCGCAACAAGTAGTTAGCACGACACCCTTTATCACGGAATTACATACGTAGCTCGGAAAATATTAGTTGAGATCTACGTGATGTTCTTTCATTGTTGTCCTTCCGGTTAGAAGACAATTTTTAAAGTCTTTTGAATGTAAAAGAAATGGAAGTTACAAATATTTTAATATTTTATGTTTTGACATTTTGAAGATAATTTGTCTTTTATCTTAAATATCCAAAAAGAAAAATAGAAAAAATAGAAAGAAGAGAGAAATGTTAAAACTGTTTATGCATTCACAACTTTATTCTCAAATCCTGTTGTTTAATCTTTATCTAGTTTTCTTTAAACAAATGTATATAGAAAGAATTTTCATAAGTATACTGTTCAAAGTTATACAACCAATCTTATCTAAAAATTCAAGAAAAATTTTAAGATTACAATGTTCAATAATAAATACAAGTAGGTATGTTATCTACCGGCTTAATGAAGACATGTATGTATATTAATATATATTATAAAATAATATATATTACAAAAGCTGGTAATCTCTTTTTCGACATTTATGATCACGTTATATGGTTAAGGATTTCAAAGAAATAGCTGAGCAGAGTCTTGAACAAATCGAAGTTCGTAGGTTGACGTACGAGAGAAGTGACCCCCGAAACTTTCGATCCTCTCACGGATTTTATCCTCCAGAAATCTTTTATTCCTCGTCTAGTCTCGCAAAAACTCTCGGCATAGAGGATGTCAAGTGCAGTGGTGTTCTAGCTGCAATGCATGTGCGAAAGAAAGAAAAAAAGTTGAAAAAAGAAAGGAAAGGAGAAGAACGATAAAGACAACGAAAGTTTTCTTAAGCTGGTAGCGGTAAAAAGCTGTATTGTAAAATTGAAAGTAAGCAACGTAAAAACTTTTCTGCGGACGGCAAATCTCGAATTCAGCCATACGAAAAGTATTTTTACGAAACAATAAATAAAGATTAGCATTCAACAAAAAAAAAAAAAATAATTTTCGCTTAGTCGATAGGTGTGGAAAATAATATACCAGCAAATGATTTTCATAGGATTCATACAATATGATGGAATCGCAGAGTGTTTTCGTACTCTATTTACGTTCCAATATTTTTCTATATATTTTACTCGTACGAGGATTACCCGAAATGTTTTATTGCTACGGCCTGAAAGCAAACCGATGTTTTTCATTTCGCAATATCGAGCAATTTATTATCATTTGTTATTTTTCTGTGTGATATACAGTTATACGCTTTCGTAAGCAATAAAAGTTTTCTTGATAATAATAGTCATGCCCACATTTCTTTTTGCAATAAATTTAATCTTAAAAGAGAACAAGGTTTCTCTCTTTCTTATAATCTATACAATAATCTCTACAATATTGCACAAATTTGAAAGAAATTTATTTATCTTTACCATCAAGCGTTTGCATGTGTGTTATTACTTTAACGAGATTATTCAGGTTAATAAACCGATCTTTCTCTCCGTGTTTACGTGGAAGCTTCTCACGTTCTACACTCACATGCGGACTTGAATGCACACGATTGTTACGTAGCCGCGGGAATGCGAGAATTTGTAATGCACGGTTAACATCCTGCTGACACGTATCTATCGACATCGTCAACCAACTAGTCCTGTGGGACGAGCTCGTGTAAAGTCTCCGGTGAATCTCGCCTACGTGCTTCCCCATGGTTGTCTAAGCATTCCTCTCCCTCAAGCAATCGTCGTTACATAAGCGATACACACACGTTCATCAACGCGCATGCAATTGAAGACCCGTAGGTTGAACGCAAAGGATGGGAAAGGGAGCGTACTCGAGACAGTGTCGAAATTCCATCTTCCCTATTATCTGCAACAACACTCGGTGTAAACCCTCTACCCTTCCTGCGATAGCCTCGAGGCGACTGCTCAACACTACTTCGCTACCTAGAAAAATGTCAATTTTCGAACGTGACAGTTTTCCGATTTACTAGTAGGGTGAGCCGGCGCGCTAAACGGTTTCCGCGGGGCGGAAATCGAGTGCTCACGCGACACCTCGTTCCGTCTCGCGGATGGACGAACTGGACGATCTCAGTGTGAACTGTCGCGCAGGGGACAGTTGGTCTTGCCTCTTTGAAGATGAAAGATCGCGCCCATTTATGGTACAGTAAAAGATAAGATCTCGACACAAAATCGTTCTTTCTCCGAACAACGAAGTAAGTTTCTGGTAGAGAGACACTCAATTTACTTTATAGTAACTGTTATAATATAAGTACGTATATATAGTTATAGCATTGTGATATACGTTGTTAGAAACAGTATTGTAAGATGTAATATATAAGTTATAATTACACAATTTTGTTTGCACTGCCTTGTTTACTTTGACAGATAATTATGTTTTTCAGATTATATTCCTAACACAACATACGCGTGTTTAATAATATTATATTAAAAAATTGTAAAGATTTGATTTCCTAAATTCGTTTTCTTCGGAGTGTTTATACTATTTTCTTTTCTTAAAATTAAACTTTTTAAAATTTTTACTCAAAATAAAGCTTGCACAGCTCTCATTTCTCATTTCACAGAAGAGGAAGAGATATAAGTGTGCATATAAGCGAAAGGGTGTACTTAAACGTTGAGTGTCTCGGATACACGTTCACTTAATTACACTACTATTCCTTAATATCGCTCTGTAATTCTGGTTTTCGTGCACACAGCAACCCAACAAAAATGTAAATCTGCGTTTATCAGTGTATGCTATTATTTCGTTGGAAAAAACTACTTAATATTATTCTTAAATTATTTAATTGACAGATATATTAAGAAATGTGCTCATCGCGTGTTATCGATTATAATAGATATTTTAATTTTAAATTTTATTAGTTTCGTCTTCATAATGTCTAACAAAAAATTACTCTCTAAATCTGAATCAGTGGATAATTACTGATATCAGTGCCAAGTATGCCACTGATAATCAGTGAATTAAATATGAGATTCCTAATCTAGCTAATATTTATTATGTGATCTAACTAACCTTGTTTTAGTGGTTAAATTCAATGAATATGGTATTGGAAGATCGAAATTAGCGTGCAAATATCAGTATTTTAGTCAAATAATGCTCTATTCTTTCTTTTTTAGGTGAACTTTACTGATTATCAATTACTGATATCAGTGCCAAGTATGCCACTGGGTAATTAGTCACTATCCACCGATTCAGATTTAGAGAGTATGTAAAATTTTAAAAACTAATATTTTGCCTCAAACTCTTAATACATTTATAATTATGCAAAATTTGTGTGATTAATTATTGATCATATAGTCGCGTTTGTCTTATATTGCGAGCAAATATTTATTTACTTTCTGCGGTGCGACAAGATGAGAAGTGATTTATTTCGCTCATGTTACACGACGTGTATTTCCTATCGGATAAGTTCTCGTAATCTTTAAGCGGCGGGCACGGAATCACTTTTTCACACTTATTGCCTTATCGAACTTCGAATGTCCTTGGCTGAAGAATGCAAATCAGCTGGGCTTAACTTAGATGAACCCTGTCGTCCAAGGAAAAGAGGTATAAAGAGAGGGGGTGAGGACGCGAGATAGAGTGCAGATCGTGGGAGAGAGTCAGAAGTTTCGGATTACCAAGTGCAACGCCTACTCCTTAGAATCCAAATGTCGTAGACGGGTTAGTTTGACTTTCAATGGATTGCCAATCGGTGCAAATGCGTCGCACCGTTGGAATACGGCGATGGCACGTTCGCAGTTCGATATCAGGGTACAAAATATAGGAACCGCTAGCTGCCGTCTAATTGGATCAATTTTCTAACAAATTATAAACATCGTTCATTAAGATAACTTGTTTACGTAATCATGAATGCTTGGACAACGCCGAAGTGTCCCACATACTTAAACTGTTTCGTCGATGCAAATCTATGTATAAAGCCTGTTGGTTGCAAAGTATATTAATGGAAATCGATTTTATTTCTATATTTTATAATTTTTATTAGTTTTTATCAATTGTTATTTTAGTCAAATTAATAAATTTCGCATTTTTATCAATTGATTTGATCTTTCAGTAATTTTACACGGAGAAAATTTTCTTTTAAAATTTACCCAGAAAATATGATAGTTGTGGTACAATACAATATTTTAAAGATTTTTATCATGCACTTCATCAAGTAAAATTGATCAAACTTATTTTATACTTTATTGTTTTATTAATGAATGAGAGAGATTTACATTAAAATTTTTCGAAATATAATGCTGTTCCACGATTGTCATATTTTCAGGGTAAATTAAAAAAAAAATTCTCTCCGTGTGGTTTTTAAAATGAATTGCACTTCGAATCAAAAACGCAACAAGTTAACAACGTTCAAAATTAAGAAAGGTCGCGATTATATTTTACTCATGCTATTATTAAGGAAGAAAGAGCATGCAAGAAGCCATGTATTCAGACTACATATAAAGCGTCCATCGCGATGTATGTCCGTCCATCTTGCGGGATATTTCAGTATGATTTTCTCAGTTGGGATACGAAGAGGAGTTTGAAGGTTCCTTTCGGTTTTCCCGGCTCCGACAGGCTACGTCCTGCATCACAATACTTCTCCAATTTCCTGAGCAGAAGTTACGGGACACGTTCCATCATGACGTCACGGGAACAAAGCTCTTTCTCTTTCCCCCACCGTCTTGCTCGCTTTTCGCTCCCCCAAGCCCCCAAAACCGTTTTCCTTGTATAGTTGGTTGCTCCTTACACCCAGCAGACGGTAGTAGTGGGGATAAATAACCATTCGGGGTAAACTAAGTTTGCGCGCGCCGCGCCGCGACGAGAGGACGTCAAAGATTGCAAACGACGACGGCGAATTTTCGTTCGACGTCTGTTCGATCGTTAGCTATGGAAACTCGATTCGTCTTGCTTTTAGTGCGTCTACCAAGTTTCTACCAAGATAGATTCGGATATGTAAAAATAATGATCAAGTCCGCGGCTCATTATATTTTCGTTACGGTGCGAGAAACTTACCGAAAGGAAGAGAGAAACTTTACGTGATTGCGCGCTCATTGATAGGCGAAAAAGGAACTCTCGTACCTGTGTTTTGAAACGCGACAGGCACTGAGAGAAATGAGTTTGTTATTAGAACATAAAGTGATAACAAATGTGATGATTCGGTAGGAAAACGAATCGATTAGTTATTATTGCGAATCATTTGTCATTATTAATCAATATTAACAAATAATACACGGTTTATATGTACGATAATAATTACATTTGCTAAATCGTTGTTTATATCTTTTGCAAATAATCAGTATTGCTAGCAAATAAAAATCTATCCAGCAGACATATAATTGCTTTTATTATTAATAATTGGTTGGAATAACAGATTATAGCAGTCTCCATGATAGAAAAATCTTGGGCAACAAATCAAAAATAACAAATCATGTACTATTCGTTTTCGGTACCGACATTTGTTGTCACTATATTTATAAATCATTTGTTACAGTTACTGATAGCTTGTCAAATTACCAAAATCTTTTTTCTCAATGTATCTAATAATTTTATTAGAAATTAGTGGTTAGTATGAAAAAATTCATTTTTAAATAAGGTAATGATTTGGAGTAATTTTATGTTTCACAATCTTATTTTTTATAGCACAACAAGTAACTTTCGCAGACGATCAATAAATGAGCAACTTTAGTTAAAATGGTGTTAAAAATTAAAATATTATTTATACATTAAACGACATACCAAATTTAATTACAAAAACGTTTGGACTCACAGAGTCTTCTTCAGATTAAAATCGATTAACCTATCCTTGTACGTAAAATGTATGTCGAACGAAATTAATGTCATTATTCAAAGCAGTCGTAACCGTTAGTAGTGGTAACATGGCCGCAATGATTGATGTCAAGATATAAAAATCATAACTTAATTACCGTTTGACAGCGAGAATCGTGTTAAGTCCCATCATGTAAGTTAGTGTCAGTTATTAAAATATTATGATATAAGGTGATTTAACAAGATTTGGAAAGCTGGTCATAACTGATTATGTCAGTCCCAAGGATGACATCAGTCATCATTAATTTCGTACGATATACATTTTACGTACAAAGATAGATTAATTGATTTTAAACTGAAGAAGACTCTGTGCGAAACGTTTTTGAAATTAAATTTGATATGTTATTTAATGTATAAATATAATATTTTAATTTTTAACATCTAAAATTGCTCGTTTATTGGTCGTCTCTGAAAGTTACTTGTGCTGTAATATCGAGCTTGCAAATATCAAGCGTTATTTACATTTGTTATTATTTTTTATAGTTTTGTTCTATTCATATAGGCCAATTATCATACATTATATTTATGCTAAAAAAATTCAAGTGTTGCAATTTTTTATATGGTTAAAAATGTAAACAGTTTAACTTTTTTATTATTTAATAACAAAAAACTTTGATAGATCCCAACAATCCATATATTTCTTTAGCATTACAAAAATATATGTTTCTGTTATATCTCTGAATTAATCAGAGATATTATTAGAAAAATAGGATAAAAAGGTAAGAGTGGACGGCTATTTCTTATAAATATCGCTATATTGAAATCAAAAGATTTATTGTATTTATGTTATGTGACAACATTCTAAAACGTAACGTTTCTTTATGTCGCATATTGTAATCCAATCTAACACTTGATCTTGTACTTGAAAATTCTAGAAATCGTTGTAAAAACGCGATAAAAGAGTACTCGTACCTAACGGTAGCTAATTTAATTGTGACTCCTTTGCAAGATACCACCGAGTTCCTTAACGAAAATCCACTTATAAGCAGTAAAAGTGCAATCAGCCCGATCGCTAATGCGCCCTCACGGGCAATGCGCGGCAGTTACGTGTCGTCTAAATGGAATTTGCAATTATCCACCTCAGGCAAGGTCCTTGGTATCAAGGTTCCTGATACCAGACAGGACGACCCTTTGGTTTGCCCGGTCCAACCTAGGAAAACCGCTCGTAAGATGCTTGTGGTTACGTCGCTGATAAAGGAATGGACGGACGAGGTAGGGATGGAAAGGCATGCGGTCGAGGGATGTTACTGCAGCAAGTTCTTATAAGCAGTCGCAGTATCGTTGTCATGAAAATATCAACCTTTTGATGTATTATTATACAACATAGTAAGATTTATTTATTTTAACGTCCTAAATCCAATAAAATCTTGTTAATAGTATTTTGTCACGTATTCGCGTGATACCTCGCTGTTATCTTCAAATATTATCCCATGATAGAAGATCATCACGAGAGGATTAAGACCACTAGAGGTGGCTTCGTTGTCGCTTAATGAAGTTACACGGCGTCTTTGTCGACGGCATCGCACGGCGAATGTGGCTGCACGCATTTGCGAGCAGCTCACAAATTTATTAATATTAGAATGCAACTTGCAACGAGGGGACGGGTTGTATCGCGTGCACAGTTTCGTAATAAGAACGGGACTCGAAGCAGGAAGAGCGACGGAGGGAGAACGTCGACGGCGATGAGAGGGAGGCTAACTGCCGGGCGTGGACTATGCGCGCCACGTGTAATTAGCAATGTTCCGGGGTGTAAGGACTCGACTTTAATGGAGCGCGTCGCATTAACCCCGGCATTTGCACGTCAGGCATGAAGATCGAGTGCATGCCTCTCCTTCTTCGACTGGCAACGAATCCGAGAATCTCGTCAGCCATTGTACGAGAAGTCATCCACGAGATCCATCTCGTTGAACGAGAACAAGGGGTTTATCCTTAACAAAAAATATTGAGAGAAACCTTCCTAAAGAAGGTAATCATCGTTGACTGAAAAAAAAAAATACCGACTCTTTAATAATTTTTCTAACACCTTAAACGTGTTCGGATTTATAATTTAGATAAATAAGCGAAGAAGACTATATTTGGTCAAAGCGAAACTTGGTGCTTTATTTTTAATATTTTTGTCTAAATTTTACAATTTCCAATTTAAACAAAATTATGTATGAATTTCAATGGTGTTAAATAATCGCCACGTAGTTTGTTTGAACTGGAAATTGTAAAATTTACACAGAAAAATTATTACTAGGACTCCAAATGTTTTGGAGTTTGACCAAATGACTTTCTTCGTACATTTGTGTTGAACACTTCTCGGTCAATTTTCACTTAATATTACTTATATTTATAATAGAATAGCATTTATTGTTACGAAATTTCAATAATGTAAATGTTTAAATCATTTCGTGAAGAAAGTAGCGACAATTAAGGAACATCCCTTACAAAAATCTAATACTGGCCAATTTAATACTAACCAATTTATTATTAAGACAGTAATTAATTACTTATTTGAAGAACTAAAAATACTGAACAACAGTGCTTTTAATACTTAAAATAAGTAATTAATTACTGTCTTTCAATATTAGCCAGTATTAGATTTTTGTAAGGGACGTATCAAAATAAATGTAAAATTTATAAAGACCGTGGGTAAAGATGCGGTAATAATCTCGCAATTTTGCCGAATACAAACAGAATGTAAGAGAAAAAATAGAGACAGAAAGAAGCGACAGACGCGGGCACGTTACAGACAGTGCTTTCGGTTTTGCAACGCTACGCTGCGAAGTTATACGATGTAAGAGCCGAGTTATATTACCTGACCTGAGGGGTCTAACGCATTCAATTTGCGCAGGTGTTTCTCGCTACTTTCTCAATATTCGACAGCATAGTGGGGCGCGGCGCCACCATTTCCCCGTGGCAGTAAACTCAGTTTTATTATTGATAGTCCAACATTCGAGACACCATTTCTCCTTCCTCCAAGAAACTCACTCGCACAACGAGCGATCTGAACCCAATGACCTGTTTGCGCGTAAGACAGCACTGATACGCATACCAGATGTATCTACTCTTCCTTACTTGAATTATCGGCAAATGTTATTATTTCTCTCATGTACTTATTTAAATTTCAAGACATCATTTTGTTTATTTGTCATAAAATTCGCAAATTTAAAATAAAAATTGCATGGAGATGAGAGAAGCAGCATCGCCATCATTGGTACATTATATATTTAAAAAATTCTCGAGAAATAAAAAAATATAATCTCGTACATGAAATATTGTTTGTGTACTTTCTATATCTCTCGTTTACATTTTCATAAATCTTAGCACAATCGTACGTGATCTACAATTGTGATTTCATTTCTCCGTCGCGAGAAGCACTGCCATTCTCAGAATGGTTAACAAAGGACGAAACAAAACATGAAACGCAATCCTTATAAAGGCAATTAAAAAATATTACAAGAGACCCTTGCCTAGAATTCGCAATGCCTCGCGATTCTCCAACCGGTTCTGCGCAAAATAAATATGCTAATTTCGGTCATAAAATTTCCGACGGCGAAATTCCGCTGAATTCATTTGCAGACTTTTCCGCGGAGAGTGTACGTTTCTGTACTTCCTCCCTCTCGCATAGAGCTGCGTCGCGAAGTGTGATATATTAGGGTGCTTTTGTACAAAGAGCGAATTACGTTCGCACTTATATGACATCCCGTAGGGCGTAGACGTTCCAAGCTGATCATAATCTTCACGATTGTGGCGAACTAGTATTTGAGCAAAAATGTATCTCTTGCTAACAAATTGTACACTGTTAAATTTATAGTGTCAAATATAACCTACCGTGAGTCGCCACTGCTCCTACTAAATATATCGTTATTTTTTATCAAAATGATAGTTAAATTTGATACTATACCGTGTCAATTTGACACTATCAAATTAACACTATAGTGTCAAATATAACTATCGTTTTAGTATAAAATTATGACATGATTGAGTAGGAGCAGTGGCGACTCACGGTAGGTTAAATTTGACACTATAGATTTAATAGTGTATTGCTCAGTGAAAATTGGGAAATTCCGTAGATTAGAAGAAAAACTCTAGTTTAAAAACGCATTAATATATTAGAAAATTTGATAGAAATAAATTTTAATGTACGTTTAAACTTGTATTTAAAAAAATAGGAATTGCAATATCAAGCACAAATATTCTTGACAGATTTGTTTTTAAGGCTGTATTAGGTGCATACCTATATACCTACTCTCTGCAAAAAGTTATTGGAATTGGAAGTTTATATTTTCTGTATAAAAGTTAATGTTATATACATATGAAATAGTTCACAATAAGATCAATATTTATATTCAATAATTTAATAATATATTTAATAAAAATTTTACAATTTAAATTTACCCTCTTAATTATTTTTTAAAAACATGTCTATTTCTTATAAAAATAATTTTTGATCTAGGTTCTAAATCGCCACCAAACTTTCAGTTATTACCTTCAAAAGAAAATAGAGAAAAATATATTTTTTTAAATCATTTTTTTTTATTTTATTAAAAAATACGTGTAATACATCGTTATTCGATAGAATAAGAATAGCGGCAGAGTCTCAAGTTCTCTTTCTTCACGGCTAAATATAAAGAAAATTTCTTAAGCTATTCTGTATTCGATGCCATGCAATCGTGCATCTCGCTTACCGCAAATACGTATAGAAATTGTAGAAAGCGATTAAGTAGCATTCGAGCGACCGAGTTAGCTAACTCCATTAGCATTCAAGGGACATGCTTTGTAGCATCTCCTAATTTAATAGCGCCCACAGTTTAGCTAAAAGCTACGACATTTCGATTGCCGCGATAGTTATGATAATAGCATGGAAAGGAATTCCAATGCGCACACTTGTGTGCAAGTGTCGAATGTATGATTGGTATTCAGTATCGATAAGCAGGTGTGTTATATCGTGTCGCGATATCAGTTGCGATTCATGTTGGCACAGGTGCAATAATATGGACAAACTATATGATCAATAATCCCGTATTAAAATATGAATATTATACGTATATAAATTTTAACAACATAATATAACAATACGAAGAATTAACGTGTAAATATATCATCTTTGTATTAATAATTTTGTATTAATTTAAAAGCAATGTGATATCAGTTATTAAATATTTAAACTATTACAGAACGCTAAAATATCCTCATTTTCAAATGTCCCGTATTTTCATCTCGAAAAAAGAAAGATAATATATTTTGAATTTTCCACTTCCCTTCCTCGTACTTGCGCATCTTCGAAGAGATAAGCCCAGGGAAAAAAAGTCACGTTCGCGTGGTTTATCCGATTTCCTCCTTTATACCGCTGCCTTGTCACCGCCAATTCCTTGACAAAGAGAAGCGAGCAAGGGCACGAGGCAAAAAACTGTCTTCAACACTTTCCGGATACTACCAACACTTTCGGAGCGCGTTAAACGCTTCCGGTCGCTTCGTGCAGCGATCGACGAAGGCTCGCCGAGCTCGGCAGATATTTTAATGGAAGTTCGAACTCGACTTAAGATATTTTGCCCGAGCGGTGCGAGGCCGCCGAAGTGTTCATAATGAGATGTTAATGGAGTAGCCGAGGAAAAAAAGTCTGTCACTCGTCACATCACGGTATCGACAGGTCTCTCCCTACTCGGGATCCCTTCGGACTTCTCCCTTCGCGTCCGCCCTCTCGATGCTTCTTGGGTTCGACTTCTTCTTTACGCCGTGGAACAGCAAGCATTTTCACCCTCCCGCGTGTCCTTCGATCGGGTAGGGCGAAGGAGGAAGCCTATAATCCATTTTGTCTACCGCAGACTTCACAAATGAACTTCGCTTAAAAACCCTTTCTAGTAGGACGACCGGCTAACCGGGTCGATCGACAAGTAATCCTGCATCGAAGACGAAATCCCGCCGACAAACTTATACAGCGAGGACGGAAAGAGGAGTGTCATGTGGATTAATATTTTTTGATCTTAATAAGGATAGATGACAGCCGTTAAGAGTACAAAGTCCCTCGTCATTTTTCACCAATTATCAGCTCTGTTCGTCGCGGCTACGCCACAGGACATTTTATACCTAACGATAATGATCTACGATAAGGCGACACGGGGTAACGAGCAAGTTGCTAGTGTTCATTAATTCCACGATTAAGCTTTTCGGGTCAGAGTTACATCTAGTTACTGAAAGAAGTCGTCTATCAAGTTTATTTTAGCCAAGCACTACAGACAGACATCAGAACTGCTTTTAAAACAACTAGATATGTAGTTTAAGGTCATTTAAAATTGGAATCTGTTAAACTAGATCTTCTACGAGTGTTAGTCACAAATCGATATCGTTTTATTTCAGGTCTTAAAATAAACGTGAATCGCCCGAATAATCGCATTGATTTTAAGTACAAGCCTCGACCGCGGTGCTTTCTACAAATAAAGAGGTGGAAAAGGAAGCTCGATATCGTTTTGCGTTGATATCGTCCGAGGTCAAGGCGGATCTTGTAAAATGTTATTATATTTCTTGTCGAGACAAAATTTTGGATACTTTGAATTTGCACGGTGGCCGCATCACCGAGACGTGAGAAATAACATAAATGGGATGTGGAGAAATATATTTGATGTGGACAAGCACGATACAAGTTTGGTAGTTGTGAGTATCTTCAACGAATATTTGATAACCCTAGGGATGTGCTGTCTAACTTATAACTACGAAATAATACCGACAAGGGACACGGAAGCACGCTATCATTTTAGGTTTTGCTCAACTTTCTGTTTGGTATGAACGTTTTTATCAATGTTGCGCGCAAGGACCGATTGCTCGAAAATAGAAATGAAAGCAACATTCCAGTATTGCGCAATAAAATTCTGATATACGCACATATGGAGCACATAATTTAAGATAATATATAGGGTGTCCGGTAAGTTTTGATAAAGCGCTCGTGTATAGATGAAACGGACCAAACTGAGTCGAAAAGTCCTCTATCTCTTTTGCAATTTTCGCAATAGTTAACAAGATATTAATTATAATATTAAAAATCACTGAATATTGGTTTTCAATAATTTTTTACTCAAATACTATCAACTTTACAGAAAAACAACGAGAGACAAAAATTGTTTATTTTCTTCTCATAAAGTTTTGAGAATTTTTTCAGAATTTTTTCAAAATTTTTTAATACCGTATTTCCTCATGTTAGTAAAAATAGTTGCCAATAAGAAAATGCAGTACTAAAAAGTTGATGAAAAATTTTGAAAAAATTCTTAGAGTTCTATGAGAAGAAAAATAAACAATTTTTGTCTCTTGTAGTTTTTCTCTAAAGTTGATAGTATTTGAGAAAAAAAATTATTGAAGACCAATATTTGGCAATTTTTAGTAATTAATATTTTAACTATTGCGAAAATTGCAAAATAATACATGATTTTTCGATTCAGTTTAGTCCGCTCTATCTACACACGAGAGCTTTTTCAAAACTTACCAGATACCCTATATAATATTATATAACACGCATGCTTGGTTTTTAAAGTTGGAATTTAGGATATTAAAACTAAAAATATCCTAAATAATAATTGATAAATATGTTCGCGCTAAATGACGTCGTTTAATTTTATGCGTGATCTCACATGAGCGTGAGGGATGGATATCTATCTTCAAATACAGATCGATACATATATTTATGGCTTCGCGATGTGGGGCTGTAAAATGTTTCTTCTATTAATTCGAATAAAAACGTTTCCATTTCACCGTTTCCACTGAATAACACTTTGTTGACAATATAAAATATCGGATTGGATTATCGATCGGGTAATCCTCGGCGAATTGAGATAACGAAAAAAGAGAACAAAATTAACTAACGATAGCCATTGTTACAATTACTGACGCGTACCTGCCTACGTCATCTCATATCTTGATCTGACCTTTCCGAGGCTTGCATTCCATGATGCAACTCCTTGGCTATGTAGTTTGTTAAAATGAAATTCTAAACGAATTCCTCTTATCCCCGAACTTTTTGTCGGATACTTTTCACAATAGAGAGAAAACGTCCCCGAGCGCATCGGTGACGATACGAGGAAAAGACGTCTCGTCGATTCGGCGCGAAGTCGTTTCTTCCTGACGAACTCGTAAAAGCGAGACCGAGGACCGTAAACTCACCCCGGGGAAGGTCGGACAGAGTTACTGAATATTCACGAATTTGCCGACCTACACACCGTACTACACCGAGGATGGTTCCCGCGTGTGCGCGCGTGTCTTACATATTCCGTATCCTGCACATAGCTGGGCCTCTCTCGACGCTTCTGTTGCGAGCGGAACTGAACTTTGCAGAGCGTTAGAGCTCTCAGGGATACCAAGTCTAAGAGAAATAGCTAGTTTCGAATTTAATCGTTTTCCTCATTCATATATTAGTTTGGTTTCGCGCCGTCTTACAATTAGTAAACTCCTGATCGTGTTACGAAAAATTGGCGGATTAATATCCTGCCATTCGTTTGCGGTGCTAAGAAAAAATTTCTTATTAACGTATATATACATAAATATTTTATATATATATATATATATAATAT
>NW_017255965.1:1456966-1562910 GCF_001594055.1 Mycetomoellerius zeteki
TTTTCAATAATTTTTTACTCAAATACTATCAACTTTACAGAAAAACAACGAGAGACAAAAATTGTTTATTTTCTTCTCATAAAGTTTTGAGAATTTTTTCAGAATTTTTTCAAAATTTTTTAATACCGTATTTCCTCATGTTAGTAAAAATAGTTGCCAATAAGAAAATGCAGTACTAAAAAGTTGATGAAAAATTTTGAAAAAATTCTTAGAGTTCTATGAGAAGAAAAATAAACAATTTTTGTCTCTTGTAGTTTTTCTCTAAAGTTGATAGTATTTGAGAAAAAAAATTATTGAAGACCAATATTTGGCAATTTTTAGTAATTAATATTTTAACTATTGCGAAAATTGCAAAATAATACATGATTTTTCGATTCAGTTTAGTCCGCTCTATCTACACACGAGAGCTTTTTCAAAACTTACCAGATACCCTATATAATATTATATAACACGCATGCTTGGTTTTTAAAGTTGGAATTTAGGATATTAAAACTAAAAATATCCTAAATAATAATTGATAAATATGTTCGCGCTAAATGACGTCGTTTAATTTTATGCGTGATCTCACATGAGCGTGAGGGATGGATATCTATCTTCAAATACAGATCGATACATATATTTATGGCTTCGCGATGTGGGGCTGTAAAATGTTTCTTCTATTAATTCGAATAAAAACGTTTCCATTTCACCGTTTCCACTGAATAACACTTTGTTGACAATATAAAATATCGGATTGGATTATCGATCGGGTAATCCTCGGCGAATTGAGATAACGAAAAAAGAGAACAAAATTAACTAACGATAGCCATTGTTACAATTACTGACGCGTACCTGCCTACGTCATCTCATATCTTGATCTGACCTTTCCGAGGCTTGCATTCCATGATGCAACTCCTTGGCTATGTAGTTTGTTAAAATGAAATTCTAAACGAATTCCTCTTATCCCCGAACTTTTTGTCGGATACTTTTCACAATAGAGAGAAAACGTCCCCGAGCGCATCGGTGACGATACGAGGAAAAGACGTCTCGTCGATTCGGCGCGAAGTCGTTTCTTCCTGACGAACTCGTAAAAGCGAGACCGAGGACCGTAAACTCACCCCGGGGAAGGTCGGACAGAGTTACTGAATATTCACGAATTTGCCGACCTACACACCGTACTACACCGAGGATGGTTCCCGCGTGTGCGCGCGTGTCTTACATATTCCGTATCCTGCACATAGCTGGGCCTCTCTCGACGCTTCTGTTGCGAGCGGAACTGAACTTTGCAGAGCGTTAGAGCTCTCAGGGATACCAAGTCTAAGAGAAATAGCTAGTTTCGAATTTAATCGTTTTCCTCATTCATATATTAGTTTGGTTTCGCGCCGTCTTACAATTAGTAAACTCCTGATCGTGTTACGAAAAATTGGCGGATTAATATCCTGCCATTCGTTTGCGGTGCTAAGAAAAAATTTCTGAGTAACGTATATATACATAAATATTTTATATATATATATATATATAATATAACGACGATATTGATACGCGACAGATGAAAATAAGCATCTAAGTAATTATTATTCAAAATATTAAAACTTCCATAAGTTTATATTTGAAAGCTGAGAGAGAGAGAGAGAGAAAGAGAAGTTGTTTTATTGGAGAAATTGCAAATCAATATTCTGAAATTCAATCATTTTTGTGTAATTTATTTAACAAAAATGAATAAGTGAGATGAAAATATTTTTAATTTGAAAATCGAGAAATGCATACATATTTTTTTAAAATCGCTGTTACATTCAAGATTGAAAGAAGAATTCATTAGAGGGATAAAAAAATTCCTGAAAACTCCGGAATTAAAAAAATATTTAATTCTTCAAGATTCTTAACGCTTTTTGGAGAAAAGATATCAAGCGAATTTTTTTCCTCAAAAAAAAAAAAAAAAAAACGGAGTTATAGAAATAACATGGATGTAAGGAAATTATGCAATATGTAATAAAATTTAGATAATTAGAATTTCTCGGAAGCGCGATCTGCATATATCAGCTTGCTCGTCATTCACGCCCATCAAGATGGCACGTCCGACATTTATTCAGGGAACTGTTTTTCATCCTCTCTGAGACTCGAGCTGGTATCTACTTGCATCCATTATCACTTCCGTCTAGGCCCGCTAATTAATCACAGAAAGGAAATAAGATTTACCAACAGTCGTAGTGGAAAAATAATTATCTCGGCCACATTATCTCACACGCCAGCTTTATCACAAACCGCCCTTTGCTTATCCTATTATCTATGCACGTAACATCCCTGCGTAAGCGCCGTTTATCGGCACGGCATCCTTCTCTTTTAGTCCTTTTTAAAATATGTCTTATATTCCCAATTACAAAAAGATAAAATCAGTAAAGCATAGAATTATATGTGTTATAAAAGATTTAATCGTCATCTAATTCTTTTTAACAATAATAAGTTAAACTAGATCGTTTATACAAATAAATAAATTTTAAATAAAAAAGTGCCAATATATACGGTCGAGACTAAATCAGAAATTTTAGTGCTTAATGATATTTCTATATTATAAATATTTAAATACATTTTCCAATACTTCAAATTATAATAAATTTTTTTCAGTGTTTTAAGATATTTGTTAGAATCATTATTATTAAATTGACGCTCAATGTATTCAATTTATAATATTACTATTTCCAGCTTTAATTTAGGATTACATTTTCAACATCGATTGTGTTTAGCGTGCATTTGATGTACTGGAAAATATATTTAAATATTCATATAGAAATATTATTAAGCACCAAGATGCTATAATTTTAACTCTAATTTCGAAGCGCCATATATTGCCGCTTCTTTAATTAATTGATTGATCTTTATTTTATTTCTCTATAAGGACATCTTTCGCAAAGTGGAATATAAATCATCGACAAACCGCGAAAGTCGCAAAATTGACATTATGTTTCTTTATTGATGATTCGCAGGAATGACAATATATTATCACTCTATTTTGTTAGTCGCGAATGAGGTCAGGCGGGCTGCAGGTCAGGACCATCGAGAGATAACGCGCGTAGGTACGTTTTATAAATGCAGAATGCAAATTACTGTTAACTCCATGGTCACTTTTTGTGCGTTTATGTGCAAGAGATCCAAACAATTTATCGTCGGCTCTACGCTTCGAGGTTGGTATGGATTGGCTTCACGTCGCCAATAACGAACTGCAGCATCGCCAGTTCCGTGTTTCGCATTTTACCTCGTCGTCCTGTCTCGTCGTCGGCTTGTCGACGTCCCTTTCTCTAGATCCTGTTTGCTTTAAACTTGCAAGCGTCGATAATCGAGTTGCAAGCTCGTTCATTGTTAACGTATTATTCTTCGCGCGCTGATGAAACGGAAACAAACGGACGACGATGGAACGACACTCGGATGTCATAGTTCGATTAATACGCGTTAAATGGACGATCAACGGAAGCAGAGGGTTGTAAAACGTGTAGAGAGGTGCAGTAAGATATCCATTATATAGAAGTGTAATTGATAATATTTATTAATGAAGAAAAAAAGAAGTCAATGATTTTCTCTCTCTCTCTCTCTCCCCCCCCCCTCTCTCTATAGAAATAAAGATATAAAATCGGTACATTTTCGTGGTTATAAATTATTTCGTGGTATTTTCACAACTCGTAAATTTTTGGCAAGGAATGATTTATTAACATTGAACGATCAAAGCAAAATTATTGCATAAAACATTATTTCGCTCTAGCAAAGATCGTAAAATTGATTATTAAACTTTCATAGATACCCATAAATTGAAAGTGACGTTGCTGGCATTTGTATTTGATTGCGATCTTAATCAAGTTATTAATATATGATTATGAATCGATCGGTACAATAGGGGTTGTGCTCTGATTATTTCATGACGATCGAAGAATGAATTTTCAGGCGAAACTTGAATAACATTACTAACGGTTTATCGGACGTATGCATAATAAGCGGAAGTGAATCGTAGTGTCGTATCGTGCGTATTATGTGGAACGTATAGCACGTGCATTTTATATAATAAAATCGGTTACTTCACGAGTACTGTAACATCAGTATATCGTCCACGGTATGCGTAAGTCATAAAATAATGGACGGTGAACACGCGTGATTAATTTCTCCCACGGCGACAGAAATCGTCTAAAGCGGAAATGCATTTAGGAGCAATTTATCGCCGAATATATACGTGACACGTACTTACATAAACGTGACAAACGCGCTATTTGCATTCCACCCGCTTTCGTTCCCGTAAATTCTGTCGGCGCCTGTGATAATTTATAAATTCGCGGAAATAACTTATTTTAACTGACAGCGCGCTCGTCAAAATTGTAACAGCGATGTAATTAAATTTATCGCGACATTTATTAATTTGTAAATGCGGATTGTAAATAGTACCGTAATAATATAGTTTCTAAAAAATACTGAAAAATATCAGCTAAACCTTATTTAATGTAAAAGTGCATCATTTATGCTTCTCAAAAAGTAGAACTTTGACGATTCTCTTCAAAATTGGCATGTAATAATACATATCTAAAGGACCTCGTACTAATTACATAGAAAACTGAGTGAAATGAGTTTTCACATGTTTTAGCTTACAACGTGATTAACAAAATATGTTACAAGGCTCAAATAAATAGACAGATTTTGAGTTATAGTTAACAAAAATGTGAAACTTGTACTCACAGTGCACCTTTGGTACACTATAATTTAAAAAATTATTCATTATTTGAGCTATGTTTATATGACATTGTTTATTTATTACATTATAAGCTATAACATATGTCAAAACTAATTCGTTTCAGGACCTAATTTTCCATATAATTAGTGCGGGGTCCTTTACAAGAATATAGATTTTTCTTGCTTTATTTATTATAATTTTTAAGCAAACTAAAAATGTTAATTTAATTAATGCTAATTACTTAATTTATATTAGTTTAATTCGTTTACGGCAACAAATTATTCAAAAAAATCTTTATTCACACAGTTGAAAGATATACACTGGCCACATATATGTTGCACATTCAATCAGTGAAAATAAATCGTCACACACAATTTAATATTCCTTCTAACTCATATATATACGTTTAATCCCGAACTTCTCTCAATTTTTGATCACATCTTGATTAAATAATACAATTATTTTCTTATATCTGGAAGGAAGAAAGACACATCACAATTGCATTAATAATCGTGCATCAGACGTAGACACGTGGTGTCGAAAATGTCAAAGTAGTTTCTTATTCACAACGAACAGCGAAATTAACGTTGCTCCGCTCTTAACAAAGTTGGCCAAGATACGATCGATGAACGTCACCAAGCGAAACGATACGCTCGGTCGGAGAACGCGAGCGCGACGCCGCTGCTCGATCTTGAGATGCAAAGCTGCAACACGTTGAGCGAACCCGAAAGTTCGCTCGCTGGAAACGGACGATAAAGCGGCATGGGCGATCGTTACAGCGAGCGGGAGCGCGACGGGCCTGATAATATTGCCCCTCCAAGTAAATGATCAAACCAACGCGATTGTTTCAGGCATGCTATGTGTCAGAGCATCGGAAACGGAGGTCCGTGTAGAAGATGACGGGGTTAAGTAGATAAAGGGAGCAGGCCTGGCTGCCATCGACGACGGACGATTCCTCGGCTCTTCTCTTTCTCACCGCAGCGCACAATGCTCTGCCACCGTGCTCTTGTCATTCTCATCGCTGTCAACGTGCCAATCGGTAAGTGATTTCAATTCCGTGACCTCAGATCTCTCCCTTCCCCAATTCTTTCGAAATGATTTGAAGAAATTTTTGAAAAAATTAACATGAGTAATATTCAAAATTTCTTTTGAAAATATGTAAGATATGCCATTCTCATTTCGAATTGTAAACTTACACTGCTGCTTTTGCATATGAAATTTACAACAAAATTAGTGAAAGATATTCAATGTGTATTATAGATATTTTATATGGTAGATATTACATGTGGAAGATTTTATCTTTTGAATTTGGAAAATAACATTTTCAAAGAATTTGAATAAGTAATTGTCAAAACGTGTCTATTCTTCACATTTTAAATCGTCCCTACATTTCAAAACTAATTATAATTAAAAAATTCAAGTTTTTCAGAAAAAAGGTAAATCTATTTTTCAATTCAAGAAAAATTGTTGACTTTATTATTAGTATTATTAATGAAATAATATCGGTGAAAAGAATAAAGAACATGACTGTTAGGAACAAATGTCATTTATTATTTTACAGTCCTTAAAAAATCATCCTTTTTGAGTTGATGATTTTGACATCCTACAAAGTTTATATAAAAAAACAAATTCGGAATTCTCTCTTCATCAAAAGTGACATAACTCGAAATATCATAAATAGTTTATCTTAATCAGTTAAAATGATTAAATTCAACATAAAACAATTTCTTCTTTAGACTTCGATCACTAAAAAGTAAATCTCACTTTAAATGCTCTGTATAGAACCTTTCTTATTTATAATAACGATACAACTCAAAAAATGTATAACTCTTGAAAAAGATATTATGATCTTTTGAAAACCTTAAGAACATATGTGCTATTTGATTAACAAATTATGAAATTAAGTTAATTTTTTTGATGATCGATAGAGTAATCTTCACCTAACTCATCCATGGTAATAACTCGAAAATTATATTTTTTGTGTTACTTTTAAAATACGGAACGAAATTATTTAACCGCAACGAAATATATAGAAATAGCTTTTAACAAGAAATATCTCTTCGTTCGTCAATCGCATTAATCGAGTATTCGATGCAACTAAGTAAATTGAAGCACGTGCACGATTTGAGCAGCAAGCTTCTGTTACATATATCATTCCCGGTCCATTACATCGGATACGCTTATTGCGATTGACGCAGAAGTCGATACATTGCGAAAGGTGTCCAATACGAAATCTGTTGTGCCCGACAACAAGCAATAACGCAGATGCAACGGGGGCACGATGCCAACGATGTTCTATATACGCAGTCCGCAAAATAAATAAAGTGTAGTTCGAGTGCTTCACTGCGGAAGCGCGACGCCATCCACCGTCGAGCTGTCAGATTCTTGCCCGAATGTTTATCCGATAGCAGTAAATAGAGAGGAAGCGATTGCGTTTTTGCAAATATTTCATCCTCTCTCTGCTGCGTTACGATTTATTACACATGGGACTATTCTACTTCGGTATACGACACCTAAATATATGCTGTCAAGTTTATCAAATTTCTTGATAACTCTTCTTTTATAACATAAACAAATAAGATTCTTGAATAATTAGTAGAAATAATCTGATACTCTTTGTGTATAAAAAGAAACAAGTTTTTTTTGGAGAAGAAATTTTGCATCTGCCCAATCAGAATACAATGTTTTTAAAACGTTTTTTAAATACTTATTTAATATAAAGATATTCAATAAGTGTTTAAAAAATATTTTTAGAATATTATATGTTGATTGAGTTGTTTGTGTATTAAAAGGTTATTAAGCTCTCCCGAGTTAATTTGAAAATAGCTTCCAAAATTTCCAACAATTCTTAAAAATTAATTTTTTATACTTGTTTTTATACCAGAGAGTTTATATGCTCATATTTTTATTATAATTAAACTTGTGCCTGATCCGATTTTGGGTATAGATATTCTAGAACAACTACCTGTTCTCTTTAAGAATCGTGATAAAAGCTTAATAGCTTGTGCACCGCCGAGTAATTGCTCTTTCCTTTTTCGTGATTGATGTACCGATTAGCTGCTCGAACAATCGACTCGACGCAATAAATTCGATTTAACCTCAGCCGTACTCGATCTTGACGTATAATTCTGCCAATAGGTATCGTATACTAGACTGTGCATCGATTATCCAACTATTGAGCAATTGAAACATGATTAAGATACAAGATGCAACTAACATAAAATAATTCAAAATAGTTGCATAAATCATAATTATGTAAACAAATTATCTGTTGAATATTTATTATACAAATAAACGTGTCATATAAAATTAAATATCAAACAAAGATTGAGATTTATGTTTGTTACACAACAGTGTACTGCACAATTCATTTGATTCATATAAAATTTACTTAATGTTCGAATAATGATTGCTGCTTTTAATATTTTAAGTCGAGAGATGAGAGCACTGTAGTATATAATAATTAATGATAGATAAAATTAATATTTAAATTCCTTTCTGTTAATCCAATTTTTCTGTAAAGTATTTTCTGATAAAACAAAAATATTTTTTCGAGGTAACAGAAGTTATAATATAAATAAAAAAACAGCCACTGCCGAATTTCACTCATTTATTACTGATCCTAAATGCATCGCGTGAAATAACTGAAAACGATCTGTAAATCGCTTGAAAGAGCATATTCAAGTAAAATGTGCACGAGTTGCACGAATGTAGGTAATTCAAGTCCGAGTTTATTCGTAATTAACATGAGCTAGTCGAGAAATAATAAACGAACGTTCATTGCGAAGTCCGAACCGCGCGATGACAACATCTGGCGCGGATACCGTGATACTAAATATACTACGTATATCATACGAATGCGTGTGCACGGTATATCTCGAATGTTGCCGGCACCCAAAGTACATCAGAAACGCCGCGAGCCTGGTCGTTGTCACTGATGTTTATTGGCACAGAGAGTATCCACCACACGTACTAAAATTAATGATAGCTTGTTTAGATTATAGTCCATGGACATAGTTGGCCTTCGGCAATCTTCCCATGTCACTTAACTCTAGTTAAACTTTCGAGATATATACAAGGATGTGAAAGTCAATAATTAAATAATTGAAAATATAGAGTTTTTGTACGAGGATAATTCGAGTATTACACGTTAAAAGTTTGAGTGTTAGAAATAATTTATAGATTAGAATATATAAGTAGTTGAAACGAAAATATAGTCATACATTCTAAATGTTTCGTAATCTTCTCTAAGATATCTACGATAAATTAAAGATAAATTTACATAAGATACTTTCTTCGTAATATTCATATCAGCAATATATTAATATCGATATCGCTATTACCTCGGCATTAAACATCAACGATTTTTGTGCAACGACACAAAGAAAAAAATCAAGAAGATAGACTCGTGTCGATACGGAGATAGAGTCGCGCAATTTGCGATAGACGGGATACACGTTCTATAATCCGTCCTGTGCAACGCCGACGACGTCCGATGCAGATGCAATGGAGAATCGGTGCCAAATACGTTATACGGGCCACGGGAAATGGGCACGTAGATCGCAGATATGGCGCGTCCTCCAGTACTGCGGCATGGGTCGCTCCAGTCTGGTCAACTTCTGGCCCTGATGTTTATTCGGCGCGAGTGGAAGCGCCGACTGCGCTTGTCGTTCGAATTAATTTACCGCTTGCGGGCCTCCGGTCTCTTCACAGATATAGATAGATAGATAGATAGCTAGAGATAGATGGAGAGAGAGAGAGAGAGAAATGAAAAACAGCAAGAGAGACAAGTAGAGTCTCGATGGTATAGTTCAATCTCGTTAGAAACGAGTATATATAAAATGTATATATATATATATATTTTCGTAGCGTACTTTTTAACCAAATAAAGAATTTTCATTTAAATTAAAAATTTGTAGACACGCGCGTCTATTTCTAGTCTATCTATTTTAAACGGCGCGATTTATATCTTCAGACAAATTAGTACAAGGGAACATTTGTAACCAATTATCTCTATTTAAATTAATTTCGCAAATGAATAATTTCATTTCTCTACAAAAAAAAGTTCCATTTATATTTTTCTAGAGCAGATCTTTAGTATCTACATATATATATTCAAGCTCATTCTTTGCAGATATCGTTTTTTTCTCTTTAGACAGACGTTGAAAAATTGAAGCGCATTGTCGAAAATTACTATCAAATTGGCCGTACAATGTCGTGAGACGATATCTTTGTCAACCGCAAGGAATACCACCTCACGTCCATGCTATAAAGAAACCTGAGTGCCTTATCCACCGGTAGCCGGTAAGACGCTACAAGTCGAGCGTTTCCAGATGCATCATGAAAAATGCACCACACAAACGTGTCTGGGATCGACGCAAGATCGGCGGGGTGGACTCCGACGGAGATTTGACTCGATGAATCGAGTGAACGGCTACTAGCCGAGTGAAAGAAAGAAAAAAAAGAGCAAACGATGGAGGTTTTATCCGTCGGTGACCGGATAAGATTGTTTGTCCATACTGCGGATCAATGGTGAGATTCGCCGATTGTTCCACAAGGCACTGCCAGCATCGCTTTTCCACCCCCTGGCGTTCCTTATCGGGCAAACAACGACCTTTCCGGCCAAATTGGTCGGTCTGACTCGGAACCGAGTAAAACGTGATTAATCGCTCGCCTCCTTTCGCGGGAATGTATCTACCTCGCCAACCCTCCAGTGGTTATATAGCGATAAACGGATAACCGCGGTCCAGACCCAATTGAGTCTCGATATAAGATAGAAGCGCCGCGCGCATCGCTTTCGATCTTGGAGGAAAAAAAGTAATGCGAAAGACAGAAACAGAAGGAGACAGCGTTGGAGAAAGATACGTTCGTTAGGTGTTAGTTCGTTAAACCGATTTCTTTTTCCATCACTTCTCTCTCGTTTTCATTATAACCTCCAAACTTGCTTGTATTTCTGACCATAATAAGTAAGTAACTAATTACATAGAACTAATAATTCTTTCAATCAACTCGTTGATTAACAATGTAATTAAAAAATAATTTTTATCTTTGTTTGGTTAGGTACTAAAATACCTTTATTTTTAAACTTTTTATTTTTTCTATTTATGTAAACTTTTTTACTAAATTTTTGGTGAAATGTAATTGTTGCATCATAAATATGAATATTTTTGAGAGAGAAAAATGTTTCGTCGAATTTTTAAACACTATTTTATATAATAAAGAATTATATAGAGAATAAAAAATTTTTAGAATGTATGTATCTGTACATTTAAATATTATACTTTTATTTCTTTTAACCAATTTTAAAATTTTCTGTGTGTTTTTGGAACAATTGTAGTTTCTAATTTTTTTATTGCCATTAAGGAGGAAATGTAATAGCAAAAGAAAGCAAGTTTTAACGCATTTAATCCTTTCTAAACGACGAAAGCCTTTGAAAAACTACGGCTGCGTATTTCAAAGAACGGAAAAGTACCACTTCCTTTAATTACTCTGCTTGTGTGAGGTTCCAGGAAGAGAAATCTACCTGAAAATCATTATGCTGCTTCAAAGCCACTTCGTATTACAAAACGGCTTTTAATTACGAAGCGAATAAATTATTCGATTCGACTCATCCTACCTTATTACATTAATTATATCTGCCGCAATCTTTATATGTAAAAATAATTCATTTCTCAAATCAAAATAATCAGTCAATCTTGAAATCAAATCGCTTAAAATCGTGATTTATAGTATATATGAATTTACATTAAAACAAAAATTTTAGTTGTTAGTTTTTGAAGTAAAAAGAGTAAGAGTTGAAAGATTAAATTGAAAGATTAAAGAATAAATTTTTAATTGCAAGATTATTAAAGAATAAATTTTAGATTAAAAAAAATACGAAATATTTCTAATTTAATTCTTATTAGTTGTACTTCATCTTTTCGTTATTCATTAGAATAAAAGAATCATGAACCAAAACCTAAATGTGAATTTTATCCTTGTAAATATTAGATAAGATTTTACAATGAGGCGCGATTAAACGAGATGTATGCAAGATGCAAACATCCGGAGGCCATTAACATCCTATATCTCGTATGTACGATTTCGTCATTTTCAAGCTATAACATTTGTTGTTATAAATCGCTCCCGTATTATTCATTCGCCCGAATTTACAAGGTTATCTTAATTTGAACGTAAAAACTGTTAACTACTCCCGACAAATCTGAAGGCGTCTGCAATAAAAATTCTACGGAATACTACCTTTCTTCGTCTCTTAATTTCAGACATTAAATACATTAGCTCGGAAACTGTGTTACGAATTAAAATTCTGTTAAAGTGGAGTCTATTTGAAATTAACTAACTTCCATTGAGGGGAAGAAGCTTCTAATTTTTAAGCTAATTTTAAAAAAATTCATTATTTAGCTGTCTCTGTGGAAGCGTCGTTAATAAAAGCTTAACTCTTAACATTTAAGGAACCTTTACGCGAAAAAGTGTGACGTACACAATACGTAAACTAGCTTTATTACATAAACGAAAGTGGAGTGTTTGATTGCGTCTCGTATTTTTGACTATGTCCCACTATCCGCTACAAGTTTACCCGTATTGTGACAACGTTAGTGTATACACTACGAGGATGTTGCGCAAGTTCACACGAACGGTTGACCTCGTAGAAGTTTACCCCATACCTGGTAGCGGTATTCCATTAACTTCTGTCAACGCCAAGCACCACAAGCCCGTGTCCTGAATACGGCAATAAGTTAAAATCAAGCGTTTAGGCCCGCAACAAGGCTCCAGTCCCGTCGAGCATTTTAAACTACCAATTTGCATGAATAAGAACATTTCTTATTATTGCAATGTTTTATGGTCTGCAGAAAATTAAAGAAATGTTTGGCTAAAAGCTTTTAATTTTATTACTGCAAATAGCTTTTAATTTCATTACTGTAAAAGACTTAAAATATGTATCCGATTGTTAAATGCTGTATGCACATTATTATTTCAATGTATAATTTATTCTATCTATAGTATTAAACAGGATAATAAAAAATATGGAAAATGAATATTTTAAGACGGTTTATCCAAAGAATTTTTTTTTATATACACCTACACACAATATAGAAATTACAGTTCACGTAAATTTATTTAACATTTTTTTAATGGTAATTTGAATCTTAGTTTTTTCGAAATTTATTCAAGTCAAATTATTAAAGAATTATAAATATGTATCAAATATATCGTATTTCTTTTCGGCATACGAATACAAATACATATCAGAGTGCTACGAAAACGTCTCTACACGCGTGCATACCTGTGAGCCCGTGACAGAATATCGGGGCTTCGATTTGATCGCATTGCATTGCGAGAGCGCACAGTCGGGTCGCGTCACATCGTATCGCTAGTGGCAAGATTCGAAAGTAGATCGGGAAACGGCGGGGTAGGCGTGCGACAGACAGGCGAGGTAATACATACAATCTCCCTTGTTGTCTGGCATCGGCTTGCCGTCGATAGACGATCGGAAAAGATGGAGAACAGAACTGAGAGAGACATAAAGAGTAAAAGGGAGAGAACTACCTTTAGGATAGAGAGAGATAGATAGATATATAGTGAGAGAGAAAGAGAGGAGGGGAAGGGGGAGAGAGGAGGGGGAGGGGAGAGAGAGAGCGAGAGAGCAAACAAGAAGAGGAGCTTTGAAAAGCGTGGCAGCTACCGGAAGTCTTATAAACAATCTCAGAAGTGCCGGCAGCCAAGACCGAACTATCCCCGATCTCGCACAAAGAGGATCAATGGAGAACGGAATGCGTGTAAACAACGGAGCATTGCTTACGTGCTTGTGCGCGTGTACGTGCGCGTATCTATGTGTGTATGCGCTCGAGCGAAATGGTCATGTACCCGCGCTCTCGCCCACACGACACTCTGCACACAAACCGCAAGACATGGCGACTGCAGGATTGCATCTCTCCTGCAGCATTCCTCTCGGCGAGTCCTCGCGTTAGTCCGGTGAAATTTGAGAATCACGAAAAACGGGTGTGTTATTGGCTTAGTTTTCGGAATAGTTAAATGAGTACGTGTGTGAAAAAGAGCCACGTTGACGAGAGTTATGCTCCGTCGCACCGCGTTTTGTTCCGTTCTCTCTTTACGGTAATCGCAAAAAAACTTTAGGAGCTTTCGCAACTGTCGTTCCGTTTGATTATGACCGCCCGTATTTAATATGTCATGCCTGTTTCGATAAAATAATAATCGCTCGTCAATGCTACGCGACGTGGATTGGGAATGAAAATTAATATAAATGAAATTTAACATTTAAAATAAAATAGAAATAATTAATACAAGAAACAAATAAAACTATTCTAAAGTTTTTTAAATTTCTAAACAACATCTGCTATTCGCAATATCACGTTTCTTACATATTTTTCGTTCCAGAATAGACAACCTCCACTCTGATTTTCCAGCGTTTCCACGATCCACGACTCAAGCTACGCGAAACGTTTCATACGTTCACATCGATCCGGGAGAGCCGTGGACTGATATCGCGCGGCACACAGAAAATCGACGACAAAAGCGGCAACCTGTTCGCTCGACCTCGGTCATGGAAAATATACGCGGTCCGTGGCAAGGATATCCTGTTCGGAAAATCCTTTTCAGAATCGCGTCCGTCTGCCATTGCTATGTATGACGCACAGACAGCTCGTCGGCATACCCATCTTGCATTATGCATCCCGTCATAATGCAACCCTTGGGGGCAGGGGATGGAAAAAGGCGCGAGGAGAGAGGGGGCACACGGAAGGGTGCGAGCGCCAGATTCGCGAATTCCTTTTACTTGTTTTGTAATATCCTTGCATGCATGAGACGACCCCCTACGATATCCTGCGCGTGGGGCGCGTATATATCTGCTTAACACATAATCCCGCCCGTATCTACATACTTGGCATTGCGTTCACGTATGATCGGAGAAACCGTTTCCACCTCGTTCGTTTTCTGATTATGAAATTATATCGCGCCCCCTGAGAATCGACGCTGCGCGATTAGACAGAATTCCGGCGCTACTTGGGAACTGTATTCCGCTGATCGCTTCTGTTCTCGGTGGATCGATTACGCCCGTTTGTTTGGAATAATTCACACTATACAGAGTGCTTTAAAAGTAGCTTTCTCTAACAAGGAAATCTCGCAAAGTGTCAAATTCTGATTTCAATGAAACTTCGTATACGCATAAGTTACATAAAGAGATGAATTTAGAAAATATTAGTTGTGAACAATAAATATTTTAATAAGTGAAATCATCTCTTAAAATATTTATTGATATTTCCTAAATTCTACGTAACTTATAAGGGTTGGCAACGTTACCCCATAAAAATAATTCGTTACTGTTACCGTTCTTTTTCCTAAAAAGTAACTCGTTATCTTTACTCGTTATTGATTTGCAAAAGTAACTCGTTACCGTTCTTCAAAACGTTACTTTTTCGTTATTTTCTTTTCTTAACACTAATAGAATATTATAGTGTTTTCATTGGCAGAACTTGTGCGCACTCAGTGCACATTAAAGCCGTTGTACACAACTCTAAATGTAAAAATGAGATATCTCAATTGATGAAATGCCTAAAGTATATTTTATCAAATAGCATAATAAAGTGTATTGAGGATTTCGCGGTTTTATTCGCGTTTCTATATTTTTATTAATCATACATCATTACGTCGATTATACAGCGGCTTTAAAGCGCACTGAATGCGCTCTGCCAATGAAAAACGCCATTATATGCATAATTAAATTCCTGCGGTAAATGCAATAAAGATGTCAGAATTCTATTTTTTAATAGAGGAATAAAACTCAAACACTGATAAATGTATATATGCTCTAGTTACAATTAAAACTTTTAAATAGAAATTGAGTAACGATAAAAGTAATTAGTAAAATCGTTACCATTACCCCAAAAATGTAACTGTGTTACCATGAACGTTACTCAGAAGAAAATGTAACTTCGTTACCCAATCGTTACCGAAAAAAGAGTAATTTGTAACGGTAACAACGTTACAATTATATATATACAATTATATATATATAACGCGTTACTTGTCAATTCTGCTTATAATATATACAAAGTTTTAGTAAAATCAGAATTTGATACGTTATAAGACTCCTTTGTAAATCTCATGGATGTTTCGCCTAAAAGGTAACGTTTCAATGATAAAGAATTAATTAATGTTTGATGTTTTTAAAACTACTGTTATTTGTCAATTATCTCTGAAAGCAATTAAGAATTTGTCAATAATTATTAACTGTTATCGTTTTCTAGACTTAAAAGAAATGTTGTCACTTAAATAAACGAAGAAATGATTGTTACTTTCCACTCTCTAACTGAGTTTCCTCTATAAAATCTAAATAACACGAAGCAGATTCTCTTTTGCGCACCTTCTCTCTTTGCGTTAAATGCAGTTCTGCCAGTCACGTTATTCGTTTTCTTTTATCTCGACTTAAACAAGAACGCAAACGATGGTCCGTGCGGAGGCTTAAACGATTCTCCCACGCTGTATTTAGACGGATAAGGGATCTCTCATTGGAGGAAAATGAGTGCCTCTCCCGAGAAAGTGAAACACAGCCCCGCCGAGCAGGATAATAATAACGGAATAATAACGGAAGACCATCGCGCCTTTGATGAGAATTTTATCGCGTTACGAACGAAGCACTTTCTCACTCGACGATCGTTGTCCAAGCTTTTTAATTCGTTTTTATTAAAATTGACCAATCGTTTTTTTTTCTTTATTTACTCGCTACACTGCGGTTAGCTAAAGGTTTCTACATAATTAAGAAGTTCTCTTCTTGGAAAAGCTATTTAGCGACGGAAACACAGCATCGAGAAAATTAATTTCTATCTTCATATAAAACTTCATCTGTTGTCTATTAGCTTAACCTGCATTTATGTAAATAATTTTTTAAATAAACTTTATTAAGACTCCAACGGATATCTGAAAGAGTTTCTAATGTAGAGCAATTATGTATCTTTTTATTCACTAATCGTAAGAGTTTATATACGTAGATATAGATTCGTTAACGTGCTGAAACTTAAGACGTTCGAGAAAATTTTGACATAATGAAGAACTTCGATGTTATGTGGCAATAGTATCAACGAAAGAGGACACGCTCATCAACCGAGAAATTATAATATTTGTAGTTGTATAAGAATTTGTGTACAAAGCCAAGACAGTGGCTAGAATAAGAAACGTAAATTTTGTCATTGTAACATACACCTTATATCATCAAATGATCTACAATTAAAAAATAAAAGCTTCCCATATGAATTCTTTGTAACGAGAAATATTGTACACAAATGTCATATAAAATGAAATTAAACTACATGCGTATACTGGTTTTATTGCTATTTATTACTATGTATTTGCGGTTGCAATCTGACCCCAAAAATGTTATATTTAATATTTTATTGATTTACACTCCGTCGTGTAATTTTCAACAACCGACTTGTCATCACTGGCACGACGAATAGTCGGCTGTAGTTTTCCCATTGCGATCAGGATCGCTGAAGCCCAGGTGAAGCGAAGCTGCGTAAAACGACGGATACACAAATATTGCGTTACACGGAAAAATACCCCGTGGAGATGCGCTAAAGCCGAAATAGGGGAAAAAAAAGATATTTTCCGCGACAGCCACACGTGATCCCACAGCATCTCGCTTTAAACCGATACGAAACCCGTGCTCGTGAAAAACCTGCACGGAATCAATGGGGGCGTTCAGCAGAACGGTTGTTTTGCAACTGTTGGAAGTTTCCTTCGCGCTAATTGGATCATACTTTTAGATCTAGAAGAATGGTCCTATCTCAGCAGATAATCATAAAACGGTTGCAAAACTGTTGAGTCTGCTGAACGCAGCCATTGAGACCGCGTTGTGCGGAAACGTCATACGGTATTCTCAAAACGAAAGTTCGATCTGTAGCAACAAGAAAACAGCCGATTGCAACATTAAAATTTTAATCGTTTCTGTTTGTAGATGTGCTTTTTCAGCGATTAGAAATAAAATCATGATGCTGCAAGAATTTCGTTAAAAAAAAAAATGAACCATGTTTATTTGCTTGATAATATCCGTATTTAATTATTATACATAATACATAATAAACCCTTCATATGCAACATAACTGTACTCATCAAAGTAAAACTTATATAGTAAAACTTTAAATGCGATGTTATGAACATTATTTCTCAACGTTGTGAAGAGCCCTTTGAAAACTCTATCAACAAGTATTATCGTGATTTATGAGATAATATTCAAACGCGTCGACATGTACAGATCTATTTTCCTTGAATTTAACAAAGTATAAACGCGATATTGTCTTTCGGAAATAACGACACAGAGGAAAGAGGAGATACATTCACACGACCGAGGATCTCGGAACGCGGGCGAGTTCGCGTGGAATAACTGAAAGAGCGATTCCGTTGGCAGAGGGATGTAACGTATGTAACACAATATGCGCGGTGTCGTCTGTGCCGGGCCATTTGTTCGGACGCGAGCCTCGGCGCGAGCAAGCCCGCGCATTCGACGCGACTCGCGCTATCAAAAGAGCGGACGAGCTCTGCGCCGGCGTTGATAACGGCTCACCGCCGTTCATATTTTACGCCGCGCTCATCAATAATTCATGCCGTGAATAATGCGCCGCTGTTTCGCGTTACTTTATACCCGGGTCTCCTTCCTACCCTCCTCTCTGCCTTCCTTCCTTCCTTCCCCCCGCCACTCATCCAGCAGAATGTCCCGTGTGACTCGGGGGGCGAGAGATCGGGGTGCGTGCTGTATCCGTTTGGGGTACTCTTATCTCCAGGTTTATCCACCGAAACAGACACGCTTCGGTCCGCTCGTTCGCGAGAAGCTCTGTACAGCTCTGTGGCCAGCGCTCTTTATTCGATTCTCTCAAGGGAGGTTTCTTTAAGATAGTTAGGACGACTGGAAAAAGTATTGTATCTACTTCTAGCTTCTAGTTGATAGACTCCTTTAACCTTCATTTTTCTAACACAAGATTGGATATCAACAAGTAGATTGCAAGATAAATAATTTTGAGAAAAGGCGAAATTTTTGGTAAGAAGTTTGTGTAATGTTGGAATAAAATACTCCAGCAATGCTTATACGATGTCATATTCAGTTTTAACCCTTTCAGGGTAATAGTAATACGCAGGGAGTGGAAAGTTATTTTTTAAAAGTAACAAGTTACAGTTACTCGTTACTGAATCAAAAAAGTAGCAAGTTATCGTTATTAATTATTGATTTTTAAAACTAATTTGTTACAGTTACCCTTACTTAAAAAGTAATTATTTGTTACTTTTTTAAAATCGATCTAAAAATATACATTTGTAATATTTTTTTGTTTAAATGTTGTAAAAACAATGTATTTACAACAATGACATCAGTTTTATTTTTTAGTTTTTTCTTAAAAACATAATTTCGTAATTCCGAAACCTCTAAAATATGCGGTAAACTGAGATATCTGTCCGACATATCACGTAGTGTAAAATAATTCCTGAAATAATGGTATATTTCTCAGCTGTCAAAAATCGCTGCAGAGGCGTTGCAGCAGTTGACAGTTAAAAGTATTTCAGGAATTATTTTGTACTTCTGTATGACAAAGGGTAAATATTCAGAAGTGGTGCCCTAAAAACCGTGGTTTTTTTTTCAATAATGAACAAAACTATATAGTTATAAAAAAAACATGTATACCATGTTTTAAAAGGAGGCTTATGGTTTTTGTGAGAAAAATTTCTATTTCAAAAACGAATAAGACAGTTTTATTTTTGAACGTGTGGCAAGTCGTATGCTCCTAGATAGGAAATGGACCTCGCTTCGCGTAAAAAGTCGTGCGCCCTTTGGCAGAGGGGAGGTGAAGTGGATTTGGTTTCGCGTTGGAAAACGTATGCGTGCAGACAGTACGTGCCGCCCACCGCCTGAAGGGAACGGCACTGCCTCCAAAAAATATAACCTAACCCACCTCGTATTTTATTATAGTATTGGCGTAGTTTAAAGAATTTGATGTAGGATATACAAATTCATTCTAACATATTATTACGCACAAAGATCAAGCTCGGATTAAAATTTCTCTTTTTAAAAACAATAAATTTAATAATAAATAAATTAATCACAGAGGCGTATTAACATCTCAA
Organism: Mycetomoellerius zeteki; assembly: GCF_001594055.1. Taxonomy (NCBI): domain Eukaryota; kingdom Metazoa; phylum Arthropoda; class Insecta; order Hymenoptera; family Formicidae; genus Mycetomoellerius; species Mycetomoellerius zeteki. The sequence continues at coordinate 1,476,774 of NW_017255965.1, forward strand.
GACATTAAAACGATCTTGAAATCAGAACAAATTATGAATACTATCTAAAGGCTGAAGATTGAATAAACGAAAATTATGTCATAAATATATTAGGTTCAAGAACATACAAAAAGGAACGGTAAAAGTAACTGTTAAAATTCGTTATCATTATCAAAAAAACAGTAACTACGTTACTGTTACAATTACTAAAAAAGAATAGTAACGCAGTTACCAGAAAAAGTAAGTTGTAACTGTAACTTCATTGTTAACTAACTAAACTAATAAGTACTTTCATTCCCTGGTAATATATAAATTAGATATACGAAATCTCTCGATTTCACGATATTCGAAGAATTAATTTTATAAAATAACTGATTAAATTAATTGCTTCCGCCGGTAATGTTAAACTTTAAAGGTGTAGTCGATTTTGTGACTGTGAATTTTGAGATAGATAAATTAAATATGTAAGAAATAAGTTAAATACAGTTTACTTCTATAATAGTAAAAACTTAAAGATTTCACAAATATGTAAGAATTTTTTCAGATTTGTATACAGTCCGGAACAATACAAAAATTTGAAGTTCGAAAACCCAAGTTGTAAGTGAAAATTTCATATTGTTGACGGAGAGTTAAGAAATATATATTTTACTTTTTTATATGATAATTTTTCATATTTAATAATTTGTTGTTTTAACTGTTGTGATTATTAATAATTTTTCTATGATATACAGGTTTTTAATTATAAAATACGACAGAGAGAGAGAGAGAGAGAGAGAGTACAGAGATTTAAATTTCTTTCCGTCAAACATTTACTTACTTTTACATATCTATGTATCCACTTTTCGTACTTTCATACAGTCGAAAAGGAACATTTCAAAAAATACATTGCATGTGCCATTGTTATTACTGCTCAGGTATTTCCCCGTCCCAGAGAAAACGCAGCCCTTTCGCAAAGACAATACTCATTCCGGTACATTCCACCCACCCGTTCTCTCGCAACAGCCATACACGCATGCGGTTTGCTTTAACCTTTGCAATAACGCTCACTTGGTCACGTCATCGTTCGTACCGTGAAAAATGGCAGCACCGTATTTCTGCCTTAACTGCATTCTCCCGTTTTTCGGGACACCAACGTTTCTCGCGACATTTCTGTCTTTTGGTTCACTTTGTAAAATGGAGATACGTAGCTCCTTCGTCCTCATTTTTTTTTTTCAAAACCGCAAGTTCTGTGTGCTCAACTTTACATTAATAATTTTTAGGTAATTTCAGAAAAATTAAGTATATGTAAATATAATAATTATAAATACGTTTTATTTAAATTCCTTCTCATTCCAAAAATTTATATACAAATAAAATCTAAATGTATCTGTAATCTATTTTGTACAAATAGAAATTACTGTATGTCATGTATTTATTAATAAATTAATAATTTTTATAAAGCACATTTGTAATTATTAGAGCCCTAATATGTATTTAAGAAAGAAGCTAAGAAGAAGTAATACAAGTTGAAAGAGATAGCTATAAATGATCATAATTATTGATTTTGATATCAAGAGAATAAACTGTAATTTTAAGAAAATCTGACGCTTCTTTTTACATAAAAAGTTCAGTTTCCTTATTACTAGCTTAAGCTTTATTGAAAATATAATTAACAGCTGACAATATCATAATCCGTGATTCCATCAGAGATGAAAATATAAATTATTTCAATGAAATTAAATTGTATATTTAGCAATCTGTCTAAGTACAAATCCAGATTCGCTTGATGCTTAATTTATCTGTTATCTAGCGTTATTTCTATCATTCGGCACAAAACGTCTCAAATGCGATAAGAATAAACAATTTAAGAGTTACAGAGTAATCGTAATTTAAAAACTAAATTCGAAATATAAAGAATGTTTCTGAATTATTAGTATTTGTTGACGAATTTCTTGAGCACTCGAGAATTATTTTCTCTTATCACACAAAAATTTCATTAGATACTATTTTTTTACCATTTTTTAAGATTCAGCTTAAATATTTCTATAACATTGAGTTTTTTTAGTAAATCGAGTTACCATAGAGAAATTTCTTCATATAATGAAATACCGAACTTGACGTGTACAAAAATTCTAGGATAGGTTAATGACGAAATGAGAGAGAAAAAAATGTTGAAAATGTAACTTTTAACGTATAATTTAATGACAGGTAAGGCTCGGAGACCTTTCTTTGATTAACTGCACACAAATATTACCATAGACTTTTCTAAAAAACGAGATAATAGTTTAAAAACTTATGATTCTAATGGTCACAAAAATGTAATGAGTCAACGGTCATTCTGAAAAAATATTTACATACATAAACGTGCATATATATTTTATCTCGAAACATAACGTCACTTTGTTTTCGTTTGGTGAAGATACAGCTCTTAATTTACTATCGTTTCATACTATTTCATTAAGATATACACGTAGTTTTAATATTTCATTCGAATTATGCAGATATTAGTGTGATTTTGGATGGGCCCTGATGAGACACCTCACTAATTTTCGGCACTTTACTAAAGAATCACCTTAATTCTAATTTTTCTTTCACTTACATTGAAATAAAATATAACATCTTTTTATACGATATAGTACAGGATCTCGTCGTTATTATAAAATAAGAAGTAGTATATTATTGTTGACTTCAACGCTACATATAATGATGACATTATAACTGATGTAATTATCAGTGAATATTTATTGCTTTTTAGTAATAATATACTGATTCATTTTTAGAGAATACGTTCTTAATCTCATTCTAATCTCGTCTATCGATTTTTTTCTCAAAAATATCAAATGCATTTTTTACCTTGAAAGAAAAAATATGCTATATGTAAGAAGAATTATCGGTCATTATTATAAGCCATTTGGCCCAATTTTACATCTGATGTCTATATATAATTAAAGAATATATATATCTAGCATATTGTAAGTTTTTAAAAGTAAATGTATCTCCTTTCACATCGAAACGTTCCTTCGGAATATCAATGCGAACAATTTCTAGTAACATATTCGTCATTCACTACGTGGAACTGATTTAAATTCTCAAATCGATGAATAATGGATTTATGATTTATCCGCTTGTTATATAATGCAAAAGATATGTACTTATCTCATCGTACCCTGTGTTGTTCCCCTTACATTTATCTCTCATTTCATGCTTTGATTTTTTTAAAAATATTTTCGACAAAATAACACGGAAAATAAAGTTTTTACAGCCTATATATATATATATATACATATATAGAACTACCTTAACATTATCTTAATTATAATCAATACGTCTGTATATTTCTTTAGTAATATTTTTTCTTTGCTTTTTTATGAATTATTAGTTCCGTGAACTCATTACTTAATATTGAACTAAACCTGAAATTTAAGGATTAAACATTTCCACGTCGTGCATCGTAAAAGATTAAAATCGATTTCGCGTTCCGAATCTCACAGAAATTGAATCACTTTTTTATTCTTTCAGTTATACATATAATATTTTGGAAAAAAAGAATAATCGTTTTTACTCGTCAAACAGATATTTTCGGCGATGGAACGGACTTATCGGCTAAAAACTGGGAACTAGAGACGATCACTTAACCCCGCCTGATCGTTTCTCGCGCGCTTTATCCTCTCTTCGTTTCTCTAAACCTCTCAAGCTGTCTTCGTGGAAGACGTTTCGCCAGGAATCCCCACAGCGATGTCTAGCTCGCGCATCGAGCCGCAAAGAGAGAAAGAGAGAAAAAGAGAGCACGAGCCGGCCTGGTTCTTCGATACGACAACTCGATGTTCCGTGTCAAATTAGTGAAAAAGTAGTGGCATTTTGTCCCACGGGAGAAACCGCTTCGCGCAACACGCTGCAATCGTGTAAGGGACGGTGGGATTTAAGAGATATCCTGCAGCGGCTCCCGGCTCCCTGTAATTCAAGTTCATATATTGGACGATTCCCTGTCGCGGATCAATGCGACATTCCCCGCGGGGATGTATCCTTGCCAACTTGTTTCATGATGTCTTGGATACGATCGCGCGAAAAAATTTGATCGAAAGTTTTCTTGACCAATTGACGAAGGTAATTCAATACTATTTTTAATTTACCATCGTATTGCTAAAATTATTATTATTATATCGTATTATTATTTCATTAAGTAGTTAAGAAATAATTCAATCAGTAATTTGATTGAATTATTTCTTTTCCATAATTTGATGTAAAAAGTGCAAAGCGACGTTTCTCATCTCTTTACCTTTAACTTACAAAAAATTTAATAGGACTAGTTTAGAGTATTTGGAGAATAGTATATAATCATATGCTTTTTTTTTTTAAAGAATGCGATATAATTTATTTCTTACTAAGCTTAAGTTTTTAGTGAGCTTTTTCACGAGCGAGCTTTTATCTGAATCAAGAATTATGTCCCGTTGAATCATTATCCTCAAAAGAAAGAAGAAAGCGGATGCATACAAGCGGTGCGGGAAAATTTTATCTAGCAAGCTAATTGCGATAGAATTACGTTGATATCCGCCTTTAAAGTGTAGCTTTAAAGATTGGTGCCCATCTCGTCGGACGGCCCGGATCTTCACTCTTTCTACTTCGTATTACGTAGTCATGAGCTCATTGCGCAAAATTCGCGCCTTTGCATTCAAAGCGAGTCTGACAATGCAAGCGTGCAGCTTGAATTCGGTGAGAAAGACTTCAGAACATCAAGTGGTTCATTTTTACTATCCAATCGGTAAGACCGATATATCGATCCGTAATCGAGAGAGAGAGAGAGAGAGAGAGAGAGAGAGAGAGAGGGGGGGAGGGAGGAGAGAACTCAAAGATACTCATGCGTGTGAAACACGCAACCCCAGAAGGCAGAAATTTCATGTCACACGCCATGCTCCGCTTGAGAATATATCGCCACCCTGTAAGAAGCACACCCCTTCGCTTCCTCTCTAACTCGATATATCGAGAAGCGAGAAACGTCATTTCGAATTTTGAAAGCTTGTCGATGCCTCTGGCTGAATGATACCAAAAAGACTGAGAGAGAAAGAGAGAGAGAAAATTAGTATTTATTATTTAGAGACAAGTAGGGGAGACCGGATCTCATTGGCACAAGAGGTAAGTTGGTATTGCGTTCCGTTTATGTATTTGTGGCGAAAGAAACAATGGAAAAGTTACTGCAAAATATCTCTTTTATAATGTAGGTACTTCTCCCTAAGTTTCACTTAAATTAAACAAAAAAGTATTACAATAGAAAAAGAAAAAATCAAGAGTAGGCAAGTAAATTTTTGATTATTTCATAATTTCATATTAATGTCCTTCGGCTTTACGAGGAAACAAATCTAAGTGACGTATTATTAGTTAAAAGAAAAGTGTTTGTCAGTATATAATACGTTATTTTGAGTAACAATAGTAATTTATTACAATAAAATAATCAAAATCAGACGTGTGTAGGGATGGGGTACTTTGGCTCATATCATAAGGAAAGATTAGGTTGACTTATTGTACCGCACGTGTGAACATTCATTTACAATTTAACTCTGACAAAACACTTTATATTTAATATTTTTGTATTAAAATAAAGTAGAACTAAAATAATTTATATTTGTTTTTCAGTAACAACATTTTACTGGTTGACGATTACAAAATAACTTTGAAAGATACAATTTTTACTAAGAAGTACATATCTACTCTCTAATTTTTATTTCTACTACTTTTCTATTACGTTTTTGTTAATTTAATATAGAATTTATCACAAAGGCAATTTATACTGTGATATGTACCAATTTACTCCACAAATTGGGGCAAATTAACTACAATGCAGCATTCGTATTTCATTTATTGCAAGAACGTAAACAGTGTATAGAACTATTATTAGTATGAAAATGTAGAGAAAGGTTCTCTCTATCACATTGATGTATTTTAATCATAATAGTTAATTGTTTAAAAAATCTAATATCAAAATTGTGAAAACTGTGCCAACGAGACCCGATCTCCCCTATGGTTTCCAAATAAAAAAAAAATACAATGATAACTATTGTAATACTTAGTATAAAATAATTATTAACGTAAGAGTAAAATAAGTTAACTAAGAAAGTAAAAACAAAAACGCCTAGAGATACAATCAAAATTTCAAGTCAAGATCTTGCAGATTATTTCGATCACGTTTATGAGACATTCGCGTTCTTGAGAAAAAAAAGATCGAGATAAGGTATGGTTTCTCGTAGATACAACGGGCTGCTTTCGAGCTTCTCCGATTCGTTTGCGAACGTATTACAACGGTAAGAAGCACTTGATTTTGCTGTGTGTACCAAAGCTCATCGTCAACGAAGAAGGTATCGAAAACCGAGACGAGAGCCGAGACCTCATCAGCATCTTCGACGCAGGGAGGAAATCACGACGAGAATAGAAAACAACGAACGAGAGAACGATACGAAAAGTGCGCGGCTCCTGGGAGGACAGGAGAAAGGATTACAGGCGAAAGAAGATAAGGATAGCAAGCTAGCAGACGGAAAAATACATGGAAATAACGGTTGCGTTGGCTGAATGTACCAAGGGAAAAAGCTGGTTGAATGTAGCTGACGCAGCGATATTGCGAACGTATACCTAAATTAAGGTTGCTTCATTAAATAAGTATTAGTTTAAGTTAGTTGGAGCTATTCATCCGAATAACTGTCTTCTCTTTTTCAAGATTCGTTATTAAGATTCTTTAAGATTATAATTATTTCAGACATCTTGACTCTAATTTAATATTTGATTGCTGCATTGATGTATAATATAATATTAGTAAGAATAAGATAAAAAGAGATTTACTCGTTTAATTAAACTAACAAATAAGTTATATTTTAATATTGAGACATTATGGCGATATTTGTGGACGCTATTTACTTCTATTGTATGTCAATCTGTAAAAGCACGAATCTTTTAAGCATTTTTGCACTAAACAGTTTTACATTGGAAATGAATCTAGTGAAATTTACACGTTGCAGTTTTTACACACGATCGAATCTTACAACCCCCATTGCTATCTTCCGTTTCTTCTAAAATCTCTTCTCTCTCTTTTTTTCTCTAAATGCTATACGCAGAGAAATCTCTTTAATGCTTTGCCTCGCCCACTGCGCCGATTACGTCTTTATGGTTATTTTTCTTTATGAGCGATCAAAGTAAATCGAGGACGGAGTAAGAGGAAGCAATAAGAAAGAGAGAAAGAGAGAAATTAAAGAGATGGCGGGTTGGGGGAAAAAGTGAGATAAAACGAAGTAAAGGAGGAAACTGAGGACGGGAATGATGCGTGAAAAAGAACGAAAGACATAAAAAGTGCGCACGGAAAAGAAGATTCGAAAGAGGCAAATGAGAGAAAAAAAATAAAAAGAAAAGGGTAGATTCGTGAAAGATGCGATTGAGGACGTTAAGGGATGGAAAGAAATGAAAAAGGATCACACAAGAGAAAGGATAAGGCAAAGGAAATTACAAAACCAAATCCGAAAGCGAACGAAAGGGAAAAATGACAAAAGAATATAAAAGTAGAGCGAAAAATAAAAGAAACAGAAATAGTTATAGAACATTGAGCTCGATAACAAAAACGAAAATCGGAAGATTGCGAGAAATACGTAGCAATGTAGAGCGTAGAGAGAAAATACATTCGCGAAAGTGTACAAGGGTAAGAATTTTGGAATGGCGGAAAGAATCCCGATGGTAACGGAACCAAAGACATCAGATAGAAAAAGAAAAAAGAAAGAAAAAAAAGAAGAGCAAGGGATGGCGAGGGACAGGGCAGAGTGACGTGAGATTCGGTCAGATGTCTTGACACGTTCGGAGACATTCGTGGATTCGGCAGCCGCTTGTTTGCTCACACCCAATCAAGACTTGGACCTTTCTTCCGTTACGGATCTTTCTTCCTTACGGTTATCCACCGTACACGAGTCACGCGTGTACGTGTGGTTTTAAATACGTGTGGGGAACTGTCTTCGCGCAATCGCTTCCCTGGTCGCCATCTAATCCACGAACCTGTTCCAACTCCAGTTACTCTACTGGACATTCCCGTGAGACACACGTGAGCATGTCCGACGCGAGCTTAGCCTGTTAATCGAACGTATGTCCGACGAAATCAACTCGCCGAATCTGTCGAGACGAGAAAGCATCGCTGAGCCTGCGATACACACTACTCACTTTCAGCTTACCCATCTAAAACGTCTACATGTGATAAGATCTAAGATTTTACTTTTTAATGTTCTACAACGTGGAAAGAAGATATTGGACATGGGTTTCTTATCCCTTGATCTCTTCTGCTATCCTGTTCCCACGAAGATATCACTGTGGTTTTAGTCCATTTTCAACCATAGCCATATGTAAGCTCGAAGATTTTATTGGTAATCTATATTATAGAAAAAGATGTGTATATTATATAAATTGTAATTGCACATGAATCTTTTGTTTTTTCTATTTTACGCGCAATTTTACTTTGTAAAATTCTATTTCACTATAATATTTCACGATAAATTAATAATAAAAAAAGCCGACATAAAACAATTATTTAATTTTTATTTCTGCTTACAGTTAAATTTATAAGTTTAAATAAATAGTAGAAAATAATAAATAATGAATTTTCTGTTACTTGTAATAATAGCTGTTTTCTTGTTAATTCTTAGATGTGTAGTCAATTCGTATGACACGGTAATTTAATTGTATTTTACATGTATATTTTATTATATTACGATTATCGTTTAACTTTCTAATAATATATAATTTAATAAAAAAAAAAATCATAGCGTATAGAAAAATGTAATTATGTAACGATAGTAATTTTATAGTAATATCAGAGAAATATATAATAAAGGTACATTTTGGTGGCAAATATGAAATTAATTTTTGTAAACTAGGAAAAGCCTGCGAAATTTGCGATGCTAGAAATTTAGAAATCAAGGCGCTTATTTAAGAGACAGAAAAAAAGAAAGAGAGAGAGAGGAGAAGGGGAACTTTGAGAAATATGCCACTTGAGGAAAAAAAGAATTCAAAGTAAAATACACGGCTGCGGGAATCGCTGCGAGAACAGCCGGCATTCTGCTCTCCTTAACCGGCTATACATAACTTATGTTTGCGGCGTTATATCTCTCAACCGGGCTGTACCCGTGGTACATCGTATAATTTCATCTCGCGTGCCGACGTGTTGGGGAAGAAACACGTGTAGGCGAGCGCCCAGACGCGGCGGGGATCCGGCGTAAAATGAATGTAAGACGTACAGGGAAGATTTTCACGCGAATTCCACCGCGTACATAAATTCTCTCTTTTCCAAAATTATTAATAAACGCGTGTCTTGCCTGTATTACGTATTTATCATAGGTAACACTCACACAATACAATAATTTGTCGTTATAAAGGTAATATATCATATTGCACGAAAATAAAAAATACAAATGCAGCAGTAAAGTTTAACATTTAATTTTAATACGCAACGTTTTTAACAACGTCAAATTTTTTGTCAAATGTTTTGTGTAGAGGGATGATATTCCTGCGAACACAATTGAAAATCACACTCGAGACACAAGGGATACCGTTCCTGAGAAAAGCAAGGGAGTTTGCTTTTCATCGAATTTCCGCTGTCGAGACTGATTCCTCGGTGGGCCACGTCCGTTCGGCCAGACGTCCTCGAGAAGGAAACGAACGTACACGTAATTTCAATGACCATCCGTCGCGCTTGACCGCTAATTTCAGTTGTGTAACGAATTCCTCCGTCCCTCGGGTAACACCTCGGTACATTGCTTCACGTGCTCAAAGAAAAATAGGAGAGAAATTTCTCGAAGAAATTAAGTCTGAGTAAATTAAGTCGAGAATTCTCCAGTTAATAAATCACGGCCTCGCTCGAATTCATTTCGAGGAAAACGAAGCATTAAAATATTCTGACGGTTCGCAGTTTATCCAAATATTTAGACAAGTTAAGATAAAAGTTTGTAAAGATAGAAGCGACGTTTAAAATATTAATTTCTGTAATCGTTGCTAACGTAAAGCGTTAATAAATGTGTCGAATCTCCTATTCAATTATTCAAAATTTGTGGGAAAATTACGTCGAGTCGTTAATAACGGATGTCCATTAGCTTCATCCATTGTAACCGACACTAATCTTTTTTCATTGCTCGACGACTATTAACTTTTTCAGGCAAATACCATTTATATCCATTGAAACCCGATAAACATAATTTTCTCAGCGCAAGCCAACGGAATGATGTATAAAATAGTCGTGATAAAACATTGTGGTACATTAAACCTGTAACGAAATATCACCAGATGGTCAATGCGATCGGAGCGATGGCAATTAACTTTCATGTATTGATACAGGTTCGCAGTGCTTATTTTAGCAAATATTCCTCGGGCGGTTTTGCGTTGATGCGGATTCACTCAAAATCGTGTCGAGAAAGAAAGGTGACAGGAGAGTGATGGCAAAGTGAGATAAACGAATGAAGAATAATCGATTCGCCGATCTGCAGGGGATATAAAATAAATTGTGTAAATATTAGTTCCCGCAAGTGGTTATGGAAAATATTTTTAATCATTTCGAGAAACGAAGAAAAACGAAGTTAGGCGACCAGCGGACACTTCGTTTCGCGAATATTGATATTTCTCGCTCTCACCTAGGAAAACACTCATACGCATTTGTTAAGAAAATATAGTGGTCGTAGAATCGTTAATACCATGTATCCGAACTTCACGATGTTATGATGAGATGTTTTTAGTTTTAATATATGTAGCGCGACTAGTATACATTTGACCGATTCATAGAAAAAAAAATAATAATTTACGTAGATTATTATTAGATTATTATATAATATTAACATACATAGATTATATAAATCTATAATATTAACAAGCATTTCACATAAAAATATTCATATAAATCGCAGAAAATCTTCAATGCTAATTATAACATAGAAAAGAGCGAAAAGGGCAATTCCAAATTTTCGATTAAAAAATACTTTTGATTTATGTATCAAGATTTTGATTTATGTACTTTGATGTAGACAAATTAATTTGGGAGATATAAACACACATATCATCATCGTTTTTGATTAATTTAATTTGATTCGATAGCAATATTTATGCATCAAAACTCGATTATATTGATCTGATCTTGATTTAAACGAGATATGACTTATCGACGTAATGAATCGTGCGAATCCATATAAATTCGTCAGTTCGTTCGAATTCAAATAAACAGACGGACACAATGATCCCGCGAATTAATATTAATCGTTCATCCGCAACCGCCGCTTAAGCCTTTCTGCATGGATTTGTTACACTCGATGACTTCATTTACGATTGAATTGGTGATAATAACAGATTGTGAAAGAATATTACATGTAATTGATTAAAAACAATAAAATGAAGCGAAGTGATTACATAAAAATTCATTTCGAAACAAAAATTTTTCTACTACGAGTAATCTAATCTTGCATTCGTTCATTGACAGAAAAGTATATCTAATGCCAATTTCTACTAATGTAGATTAACTTTAATCTCAGTTCAACTTACTCTTTATCTTTTTCTATTTTTCAAAACTGAAAAAAGATGAAGAATTAGTTAAACCGAGATTAAAATTAAACTATATGTATATTGGTAGAAATGCGGGCATAAGGCCCAGTTCTACAACTCACGGTTAACTTTTAACCAAAGTTCAACTTATTCCTCATCTCTTTTCAATTCTACTCGATTAAGAGTTAACCGTGAGTTGTGAAATTGGGCCTTAATGTTAAAACAAAAATTAAATACAAAAATTTAAACTCAATCCTAACTGCTGCTGGGAGTCCAGGATAAATTACTTTTTCATTTTTTTTATCCGTACAATTTTCCTTGTAGGAAAACAACCCTGATACGAGTGACATTTTCTCGCAGCTCCATATCGTCAAGCTCTCACTCTCATTAACGTAAATGGCAACGGTCAGATCTACGACCATTGATTCACGACCCATTCCCATTCGCAACGGGCGAGTCTGTTTTCTGGGATCGCGGCAGTAGTGGCACTCACGGGAGAGCAGTCGCGTGAAGTAGCATGAGCAAGGCGACTGGGCGAAGAGAAGTGGAGAAACGTTTGAAGAAGGATCGGAGCCCATCGGAGCGATGGTGTTGGCGGCGATAGTCTGGGATCCTCGTGGGAGACGTCGAATAACACGTTACTTGCTCACGACTCCTTATACCCGGGGACACCCTCTCTTGACCCTTCCTCGAGCAAGCCGTTCTATCTACTCTCGTCCAACGTTCTCCGCTTTTATACGACGGTCAGTCGATGGTAGCGGACATTTCTACCTCCATTTCTCTCGTTCTCGCTTCTGGCGACAATTACTACATTTCCGCAAACGGTGATTAGGATAGCTGAATATGGAATAACTAATAGGATATACTCTTTTAGAAACATCTTGCAGATACGAATTTCGCAAGATCAACATGTATTTATTTTTAGTGTAATTGATAAATGTTAAAAATATTCAATGCTTTAATTTGATTGAAAGAAGCAGAACATTTCTTTTTTCAGCATTTCTCTTTTTCTCTTTTTCTCTCTTACTTGTTTAAATATATATATTTAATTTAAATTAATTCCTAAATTCTATCATACAAGTGAACAAATAAACGATAATTAATAAATCAATCGATTGGTATATAAAATCATTTAATAAATAAATCATAATTCAAAACATTTAATATACAAGTAAAGTATCGTGTACTTTGAAAGTTAATTCTTTATGCAACAAATAAAGAAAGAGTATGTCAATCATCAGGCCCGCAGGGATTTAAAAGCGTGTTTGATCGAAGAGATATTTCGTAGAATAAAAGACCCGATGACAAACAACAAAAAGCGACAATCACGACGGCCCACATGTAACAATATAACGTTTTTGTTCCCTTTCGAGTGTAACCGGCTAACGGTTAACACACGTTTACACATCGCTCCATGCACGCCCTGCTCCTCGTCTGCGATTCTCGTCCTCTATCAGATTTTTCATTCGCGTCACGCGCACGCTATCCAGGTTGAAAAGTTTTATCCGCGCTTTTAGCGACGATCGCGGACAGACGGATTTAGAGGCGGCGGCGGCGGCAAACGCGGTGACGAGGTATTTTCAATTCGGACGGCTCCACGTTGGCTGGCGTCGCGTCGTGCCGCACCGCTTGAACGGACAAAGGGTCCAGGAACAGTTGATTGGTTGTTCCGTCTTTCTTGTCAGAGTCGCGATACCGCGTGACAGATCCAACCAACCAATCTGTTTCGAAATGTACAGCAACGCCAACGATCTCAACGTGTTTTCCGCGTTGCAAAAGCGTGCAATCCGGCGGGGTGTGTTTAAAGGGATCTGCGTTCACTCTTCGTTTCTCTGTCTCTTCCTGTTCCGCTCTGTTCGTCCCATATCCCATTTTAGCTCCTCTTTCTTCTCTCTCTCTCTCTCTCCCCCCACTCCCTCACTCTCTCTCAATATCTCATCCGGATTTTTCTCCTACTTTTCCCCTTTTTTTCAACAACTCATTTTACCATCACCACGTTAAAAAGCGTTTCACGTACGTAAGCTTATATAATTGGATGACACGAGATTCGCGCGACCGGATTAAATTTTAATCCCACCCCATTGGTGGATTTCCGAAATTTCGTCGTTTCGCGGCATCCATTCTCATTCTCGTGCGCCGGCGCAAAACGGCTCGCAAAAATCTTCCGAGCTTATGCTCAAAAATATATTTTCCATTTTTTTCTACTAATCCGCATGTCTCGATATCATCAACCATAAGCAAAAAAAAATTATGAAAACATGGTCATGAAATAAAAAAATTTTTCGCAAGTCATATTTTGGTAAATTTTATATTTTAAATGTTAACTCGCAAACTTAAATGTAGGGAGAAAGTCCGTTATTTTTACTAGAATAAATCAAATCTATCCAAAGTATGTTATTCTAAAATGGATTCTGCTCCAATTCATAGTTCGTTTCAAGCATTAATTTCTTTTTTCATTCCGACACACTCCAAATTACGTCCTATCGATCGCTCTTGTCCCATTTTACATTTATTTGCCCGTATCAAACATCACTGTTCGTGAAATCAAAACGTCGAAAAAGACTATTGCTGTAAATGACACTCGGAAATTAACTAAGCGCCGCGCCGTCCCGTTCTATTGCCCGTTAAATTAGCAACTTCAACAAATATTGCAGCTAACGGATTCTCTCCTGCCTCTTTGTCTTTTACCTGCTATATAATAATACAAAAGCGATTGCGAGAGTCACATAAATTAATTCCCGTATTGCTGCACACTCATTCACAGACGATTGCGGAATCGTAATAAGTTTAACATTTTATGAACTTTGTTGTACGATAATATATATGTCAAGAACATTGATTGTTACATCATACGGGATGTGTCAATAATATCTTCCATTTCTAGGGCTGCGTTCCACTTAACGCTTACAACGCTCGTGGAATCATATCATCCTTGTCGTTTATCAAATGTTAAACAAGGACAAACGATGCTCGCGAGCATTGCGAGCGTTAAGTGGATCGTTGCCTAGGTCAGACACTTTGAATGCATCATATCTATATATTCATCATAATTGTTTGAGAAGAAACGACGATATAAAGCAAAAGATATTACGCAGCGCGTAAACACGATTAACAATCTATTAAATAGTAACGATTGTAACGACTTTTACAATTAGTCTAGTTTATAAAACAGAAATTATTCGTGTTTACAGATATGAAAATGCAAAATTAATATTTTATCATTTAAATTTGCAAAACTCGCGTTTCTAACGGAAAATTTCTACTTTGATTAAAACTCCATTAAAGAATAAAGACCTTGCCGTGATACTCGCCGTAATTTAAACGCGTATTTACAACAGAAGCCGTACACTTGTCAACACGCTTCTACCTAGCGATAACGCGAGGAGGCTTTAATTTAACGGCCGTGGTCGTCGAGAGAAACGAAGCAATAATGCAATGGCACATTCTAAGAAACAAGTCGGATACAATCGTAAAATGGAACTCGCGACCCAGTTACTTTATCTTCTTCATTCTTGTTCGAGAAAATAAACTCTCTCCAGGTTCACTCTCTCTAGCGGAGCAATGTTAAATTGCAAGTGTAGATATTCAAGTATTGACTCGGAACTGTTATGTTTAAATACCCTTCAACTTTTTAATCAATCCTATTTCGCAAACTTGGCCACAAAGTTACAAGAAGGAACTTATAATATTATAATGTTTAAAGAAATGTACAAAAAATAAACGTTTTAACCTATTTTAGCAATTATATTTTTTTGATATTTTTATTAAATCGTAGATAATAATTAATATAATATTGAATTAATTAATATATCTTCCAAATTTTTTTAGAAAGTAAAATTATAAAATACAAAAAAGATACATATAGGTATAAAATACTAGAATAAAATAATAAGTTTGTATATCTATATATAACTATACACACATTCTCATAAATTGGAAACATTTATAAGGCTCGTAATAAAAAATGATCTTACAGGAACGTGTTCCGTCAGTAAGTCACGCAACACCTTGCAGAATGGATACGAATGTGAATCGCGAGTGCACGAAAAATCGTCTGAGGAAGCAAAAAGCTTTATTCAGCGTCGGCACGAAAAGGTTAAATGCGAACACACTTCGGGCTCCGAGGCCCGATCGCAAGAAGCTAAACGAAAGTACATAGCAATAAAAGCGGAGGGTTAATTCTCAGCTAAAGCCACAATGTTGAATGCAGCTCAGTAAACGACCCATTTGCACCGACTTATTTCCTTTCGGTCGACAAGAGCACATCTCGTGCAGTTAAAGGCGATCAATCATAGAGCTCGCTAGACGTAATTATTGATTAATAGTCTATAATAACTGCGTTAAAACTTACATTGCTATCATTTATTACAATTCAATAGAATGTTAAATATCGTAAAAGATAAATTAAATCTTGCTAAAAGATATAATCTGAAATTTTTTTTGACGAAAAGATAATCGCAACAATGTAGTTTAAAATGAATCTCAAGAGGCTATTTTAATATGCATACCCAGATAAACCTTTCAAGTTTATAAAAAAAGTTCAGAAGAACCTTTTTTTATAATACCTTAATTTATTTTGTATATTTTTGATACGTAATAATTAATAAAATTAACGACTAAGATAATTTTCACAATAATTGATTTTAAATTTTAATTACATGAATACGTTATAAAAATAAATGGCAATTAAATTAATTTATAATGCGGCTAATTGACAGAAACGTGTCTTATCATTAAAATGTATACTGTTATTTACGAATTAAAAATAGTTTACTATGTTGCGCGAATTTTTGCTAAACAATAACGCTTGGACGGGACATTTTGATTCAAAGCCGGCGTTAAATTCGACCAAAAGAGAGCGTGGCAAAACCGGCTCTGTCCCGCCTCAACCTCTCGGTCTTAATTGCGAAAATACACCGCGTTTAAATCCTCCCGATAGTAAGAAGTCTGGAGGCGAAAACAACGCGGCAATAAACGCGACTCGACAGCAACGGTTGTAGCTCACGAGGGATGCTTAAATTTGTCTTCTACTTCTCGACTTGCCGCGAAATAAAAATTCGGAATAATTTCGCTTTTGAAAACGACGAAAGAGCAATAATCTTCGAATTGTAAGAATTTAAATTTTTGTACAAATTTCTGAAACTTTTTATCGTTCGTTTCATCTTAATATGAATATTTTGCGAACTAATCGTGATAATTTGAAACTAGGTTGTTGCGAGTTGCGGCGCAGTACATATCTTTGATAGAAGAAGAATCTCGATATTTGAAGTTACTCGGTCCTGAATTTTGGCGCGATGCCAGCTCGAATCACCCATGCTATGGTTAACACATGCGTCCCGAAGGGTGGTCGAGTGAGCGCTCGTAAGGGAGACGACATTAGCCCCGAAAAGAGACCTTTACGACGCCTAGGTATCCTACGCCCGTCCATTATTCCACGACTTTCCAGTCGCGCCACAGATAATCGCGTTAACAATTACGTGCCGGCTCCGCTGCGAGTTATCTAAATTGATTAGGGAAGTAATTGCATTTGCCCTCGGGTCTCCGCGAATTAAAGGAGAGATAAGGGGGGGGGGGACGGAGTGAAGAGCGAACAATTGCGTCTTCGTAAGTATCTGCGATGTGCGCATGCATCGTATGAATTCATGGTTTACGCTTGAAAATGACACCAATCGTCCTAATCGCGTTAATTTTTATTCGGATAAATTAATTTTTCTAAATAAATGTGTCTGTCATAAAAATTTGAATATCACTATGCTTTATGATGCATTACGATATCCCCATTGAAGTTGCATTCAATCGCGGCACTTTAGGTGGATATTTTCGAATGAAAGATAATATCAGCGTCGTCATGAGAGCTAAAGAATTTCGTCATTTATCGCTTTGCGATTATAATCCCTCACCAATTTAGGAAGGTTTTGGTATCGTAAGGGGTGAAAATTATTCTTTGGTTTGAGAGAGATTTATAAGAGGAATGGAGAAAAAAGAAAGAGAGGAAAAGAAGGAAGCGATAGAAAGACAAAGAGAGGGAGAGAGAGAGGGGGGGAGAGAGAGAGAGAGAGAGAGAGAGAGAGACACCGGGAGTACGAGAAAGAGACTCCCAAGATAAGATAGGTAGATGCGGTGTAAGATATTCCGTACGAGGTACGAGCCGGAGCGAGTTCCTTATCCGCAGCGTCGCGGGATGAGAAAGAAATCTTTAAAGCACACTTTGATTCATAGGCGACCACCCCGGCAGTGAGGGACAGAACGTGACCTGGCATTAAGTGTCCCATAAAATATTGCGCTCATGTAAATACCCTCGTAAAATTCAACGGGCAATGTGGCAGCGGGGGTGGCAGCGACGGTTTGTGTGCCGCTTCCCTCGACTCGCGCTCATACCGTACCATGCCGTCGCGTCGGCACATCACACTGCGGTATTCTAGATATTTACCCCCTTTTGCCACTTCGTGTCCTCTCCCCCTATTTGGCTCTGCAAATTCAAATTCGACACGCAACCCTTTCTTCTTGCAACCGTCTAAGCGAACGTGTATACGAGGGCTGCGCGAAGAAGATGAAATGTCTCGGATGAGAGAAAAGCTTACCGAGAGATTTGACTCGAAATTTCGCTTCCAAATCCGGTGTAGAGAAAGAGTTCTCTTTGAGAAATTTGTCGCGAATGCGGTAAGCAACAGGAAGGCAAATCTCGGTAGAAGATAAAAATTGTAAGAACGCGCATTTAACTCGCATAAAAAACGAATGGAGGAACACATTTTGACAAGGTTGCTGTTTTAGTCAGTGAATAGCAAATCGAAACAGATATCTTTCCCACATGTAGTTAATAATGTAAGTAAGGCCGGCTACACGTTCAAGTAAACTTGTCAAGTATGTATGTGCAATCCGCATGCATACAAGTTCATTGGAACGTGTGTGTGACAAAACTGAACAGTATTAAAATAAATAAACTTGTATGTATACGGTTTGTACATGCCATACTTGACAAGTTTATTTAAAGTATGTGACCGATCTAATATTAACTACAAATAGGTATATTCGTTCTGTTTATGTTTTTACAAAAATATACTAACTTCAATTTCAGCGAAGCGCTCTATATGTACAAGAAAGAAGTTATTAGGTGGCAGGGGTTTTAATCGAACATGCCAAACATAATTCAGCTCATGTTACGACGCGACGCTGCGTGTCGCGATATCCGACGTTAGTATTACGGACACTATAAACTCAGTCGATTCGCCACACAATTCTTTTCCCCGTCGTAAAAGCGCTTGGGATACTGCTTTTTCGAATAACCTCGTAGAGCGTGGTAAAATTCTCGCCTTCGTGTCATACATGATGGAAGCAACATGAAACATAACGGCAAACGGAACGATTGAAGAATTAAAGAAAACGTGTTTGATTCATCCACAAAAAAATAAAGGAAATCAAAACTTGTTGGCACAAAAAGCATACTGGCATTCTGTTTCGTTTATGTATTTATGGTGAAAAAAACAATGGAAAAGTTACAGCAAAATATCTCTTCTATAATATATTAAGTACTTTTTTTTAGTTTTATTTAAATCGAGCAAGTATTATAATTTAAAAAAATTTCTTTATTTTTTCGAGAGGAGGTAAAAGTAAATTTTCGGGCGTTTCATAATTTTATATCAATGTTCTTCAATTTGAGAGAGTATAGAAGTATTATTAGTTAAAAGAAAAAATTCTGTTACTGTACAATATACTTTGAATAATAACAGTAATTTGTTATAATAAAATGATTGAAATCAGATATATGTATGCAGGGATGAGGTACATTGGCTCATATTTCAGGAAAGCTTAGCTTAACTTACCGTGTGTGCATATGATTCAGTTTACAACTTAATTCTGACAAAACACTTTATATATTTTCATATTATAGTAAACTGCAACTAAAATAGTTCACGTTTATTTTTCTGTGATGACATTTTGTTATTCAATTATTACAAAATAACTTTAAGAGATACATTTACTAAGAAATAGATATCTGCGGTCTATTTTTTATTTCAATTATAATTTCTCATGAATTTAATATGGATTTTTCGTATAGACAAATTATATCGTGACAGGTACCAATTTACCTCACAATCGGAGCAAGCTAGCTATGCAATGCAGCATGTTAATATTTCACTTACAAAGAAACTATACAGTGTATAAAATTGTTCTTAGCATGAAAATGTAAAAATCTCTATCATATTAATACATCCAAGGGCTTCGATTCTTTCCCTCGGTTACTTTTTTAAAACTTTCAAAAATTCAGGTTATTTCGTCAAATTTAGTTGTGAGCAGACGTAAGGTTTAGTCGTGTCGTTAATCGCGCACGAACTATGAGCATTGTATGTAAAAAGGTGATCATTTCTTAATTTGTGAAAATTTCCGAGGGAAAGAATCGAAGTCCTTGAGTGTATATTTAAATTATAATTATTTGTTTAAAAAACCGAATGCCGAAAATATTATGCCAATGAGCTCCGATTTTCTTTATATGCGTCGTATTTAAATATGTCTATTCAAACAAGCAGTTGTTAAAATTTTAATGAACCTTTATCACAATAAAACTACTACTGTAATTTCTATAAGATTTTATGATAATACATACTTTGCAAAAATTTTCTAACATATGTGGGAACGTGATTTAGTATATTCAGATTAAACCACGAATCAAATTTATGGCTAATTTAGCGGCCGCAGTCAGAAAACTCCCGATATATATGTACATTGAATGTACATGCATTAGAACGCTCGAAATAGCCGCCGTCGAATTGGCTTCTAATTTTTTTCTACACAAATGTGGAACTATTCTTCGTAGTAACTAAATGTATTATAATAGAACGCGTTTCCGTATTTCCATAATTGCGGCAGGCACATTTTCAATTTAATTGAAGCTACTTAAAAGCTGTATTTCTACAAATAAAAAGTCAACCTGCGTCGATCTAGCAAATAAAACGAGATTATGCTAGAGAAAAATTGTCGATACCATCATGCTATTCTCGACACAAACATGTAATAATTTCTTTTTGGAAGGTTTTCCCTGTAAATACAGAATTGTCTTCAGCACCGATAAGGCTGTTTGATACTATATAAAGATTAAGTTAGCTTATGAACCGTTTTACAGACAGGTATGCCGGGGGAGGGGGGGGGTTACGCTACACTATTTTATATTCAAAACCACATTAAAAGAAAAATAAAAAAAGAAAAATATAAGTAAAACAGATTCAAGAAACTACGAACATATATAAAACGATGTAACATTATCAATAATAAATATCCATTGTTATTTTAAACTATGCAATTTAAAGAGAAAATCGTACAAATTTTATTTTCGCACTTGTAGAATTCATTTATAGTTGATTTTATACAGAAACAAGCCACAAATATATAAATTATGAACTTTTACTTTTTTAATCATCTAAGTAGTTCACATATTTTTATTAATATTAATAAAGTATAATATTTAGTTTCCGAAAAATAAGAGGGTATCTCTTTAAGAGACTTACGAATCAGTGTACTTTTTCTCAACTTTAGATACTTAAATTTATATGGCATTCTATTGTGTATTAAACACATTACTGAATATATAATCTTTTTATCTTATATAAATTTAGGTGTAATATTTTTTGACTCAGCAATTTTATTTTTTTAATTTAAGACTTAAATTTAAGTTTCAAGATTTAAATTTAAGTTTCCTAGAACGCTCCATACGATCGATTTGTCAACGACGCCCAGTTACCGAACTTTTTGATGGTAGCACACTCTGCGAGATACATTTGTTATAACACTCAAAACTTTTACTTGCACTGTACGCGCGTAGACTTAACTCAGTGGATTATCGCGGCAACGATCGATCGAGATTCTATATAGTATGTATCTATAAAGTCACGTGCTTTCAGTTAATTACAGATTTCTTAATGAATAACTAATGAATAACTATGACTTCGACAAAGTTAAACTTACGCGCGCTGTTCGTCATTATTACTTGTGGTCATTAATTTTTTAATTTGCAATATTAAATATCTTGAATTTAACCGCCTTAAGTTAAAACTCTGTCAGAGTAAAACTTCATGAAATGAAACTCTATGAAAATCCGCAACTGAGAGAAAATAAGACTTCTGATAAATTCTGTACATCCTCTCATATCTGTCACGTCGCGCAATTTTGACGCATATGTGTGCATCGCGTGCAAACGTCATCCATTCTCGTCGGGTATATGAAACTTCTGGCATGCAAAAGATTTCCGTACGTCAGTGTTGTATTTACAATGGCATGAATCCGGAAAAACATCACGATGTAGATCCTTAACGCTACATGTAACGAGATATGTATCGGTAAACAAAGTTAATGATATTTAGTCGAGTCTGTCACAAATTCATAACAGAATCAATTAAATACAAACTCTGACTCTTTGTGGAACATTTCCTCTTTTCCCTCTATCAAATTCAACCGTGTAATCCTTCAACCGTGAGCGTAGATAGGACATTTTTATCGCAACGCTTCGATATGTCGTCGTCATCGTCGTTGTCGGCACTCGCAACGGACAAGCTCGAAATGCGTGCAAAATGCGAATGCTTCCTTCGTGAGTTTATAGGAAAAATTTTCGTAAGGAAACTTCTTAATTGAGTAGGAATATGCTGCGCGATGCACTTCGTACTCTTTGCATTTTTCCGGCCTCGCATTTTCCATACTTCGCGTCTTCCGCAAAAGTGCAACGCGAATAGTTGGAAGCTCGTAACTCCGTGAGATGCATTCTCGCCATCGATACAGCGAAGTATTTGCGAGATGGAAATTATGGATTCCCTGAGAATCGATCGTAGAGAATCATATAATTTTAAATTAAAAAGTATTTTTTATATCCTTACGGAATATTATTATCAATTGCGTATAATACAATATACAATATAGACAATATATACAAATAGTTTTTTTTTATCTAGACGTTTTTCCAATCACCTCTCATCTCGCAAGCACAAGAAAGTTCTGTAAACGCTCTAATTGCACAATAAAAGTGCTGACAGAGCGTAAACAAAAATTTGCATTTGGTTGCACGAGTCGTTGCTTTATGCGCGATGGAAGATAAACGAACATTACACGCTCGGGACTTTGCACTGCGCTTCGTAGGATAGCGCGATGGTTTTATTGTAAAGGTAGATGGATTAAGTGGCATTACTTTACACTGTCCTTTGTAGCCGAGGACAATTTATGCGAGACCGTTGCTCCGCATAAAGTGCAAGCGTTTCGGCACGGCGTTCCTTTTACTAATCTAATTACTTTATGTATACGCGTGTGTGTATTCTCTTTTGCGCAATAAATCAATTGATAATTGTGTATGTTTTAAAATATTAAATATTATTACTGATGTTATTCTGTCATATTCCTTTTAAGAGAGCATGGATACGTGAAATATTAGCATATTTATCTGTAATGTATCTTTATGTCTTAACTTAATACATACATATGCATCTATAATATATTATAGATCCTATATGACAAATAATCACTCGATAAACAACTTTTACAAATCTATTATCTCAAATTGAAATAAAATATGATTTGTCATTTACCGATACGTGGTGCAGCAACAACTATAACATAAAGTACGCGCTGAACTGTATAAAATATAAATACGTATACAAATTATAGCGCGCCTCTAATAATTAATATCTCAAATAATTACCATTTGCATAAAATAATTGTAAATAATTGATTTGCAAATGAAATAGATCACTTACCTCGTGATTGCTCTGCTGGTTCCCGATATCTTCTTAAATCTTTTTTTCTCCCTCTCTTGTTTCTTCTTTAAATTTCTTCATAGCACTCATATAACACAAGCTCACAAAAATACGATTAATTATGATCACGTATCCATCCACTCATAATTAGAATATTTTCACCGTAATACCGCGTAATACGATTAATAAAGTCAATTAAATAACTAATTAAAACACAAGAGATTTTATGAAAATGTGCAATCAAATGCATCTCCTGTATTGCAGATACATTTTGAGATCTCACGAAATACTAGAAATTAATGTATTAAACATTATTAATATTTGTATTAATGAGTTGTAAATTATCGTGTATATTGTAAATACGTGTATTAAAACGATACAATACAAATCACGATTTTTCGCTATTTGAATTATTTGTTCCGGTTTATAATTCATTACGTGATATTTTAAATTGCGTGACTTTTCAAGACTCCAAAAATTAAAACAAGCCATACCTCAATTCAAAGAGCGATGCAAGAATTATATTTCATTTTAAATATCTTTAAAAAAATTAAATATAAAATAGGAATAAGGCTCAACAAATTTAAAAATTACGAAAGGAATTAGGGCTACGAGTCAAAGGTTAATTATTGTGAATTAAATTATTTGTATAAACATATCATAATAATAAAAAACACTTTAATGTCTGCTATAAACAATTACAAATCAAAAACAAAAGAACAAAGAACATATTGTCTCAGTACATACTAAAGATGACACGATTTTTCTCTCTCGTCGCATTGCTTGTCTATTAAGATTCTAACACAAGAAATTATAATCATGTATTTTACGGAGGAACATTATATTACCGTTTTCCATTGCAACATGCTTCAATTATGTCATCTAATAATATGAGTTCGTATTATAATTTTTAATTTAATTTTATTTCAACATTGAGAAGAATCCGATAGGGATCGAAACGTCAGTTCTTTGTTCTTTTGTCTTTGATTTGTAATAATTTATAGCAGACAAGTGTTTTTTATTGTTATGATATGTTTATACAAATAATTTAACTCACAATAATTAACCTTTGGCTCGTAGCCCTAATTCCTTTCGTAATTTTTAAAAAAATTGTTATTATAAATAATTTAAAATTTCTATTCCTTATCATTTTTGCTTTAAATAAATGACAGTAAACTACAAAATATTTATTTCAATAAATTACCTCCATATATTTAGGAGGTACTTATCAATTAAAAGTAAGTCAACTGTATGTATGTCACACACGCACATACAGTTGTTGATTGTTAATTGTTAATAATTATTCGCGGACAATAATCGTGATTTTGTAATAGCACATTTTGCGCCATAAAAATCAAATCGAGACTTAAATACCGTATATCAGATAAATGGCCATGAAGCAACTACAAAGGAATATAAAACGAATTGTTCCTAATTATTGATAGAGAATTATCATGCTTAATGTCTTTAGTACTTGTTCCGATCGCGTCTCAAAAGATAATAAACACAAAACAGAGTTGCCCGCCTGCTCGAGTCTCGCTATACAAATGATACATATACTTGGCCTTGCGTACGCGTAACACGTGTCATAACAACACAAACACCAAGATCCCAACCGGAGTTTCACCGAAGTTTAATGTAGAAAATAAATTTCATTGTATATTTCGTTTCTTGTAATTTAAACTAGTTATGACAAATGAACTATTATCACGTTATACAGTAAACTTAACATATATTAAAATAACAAGATTAAAGTTATCTTCTTATAAAAAAAATGTATGCGTGGATATATTAGCGTTTTTTTTTTCAGATTAATGTTTTGTTCAAATTCTTTCATTTTTAAATGGATAAAGTAAAATATGAAGCAATTTTAATAAATCAAGATAATGAGAGATTAAATTATCATTAAAAATATTTGAAAAAATAATGTATAATAAATTAATTTTCGAATCAAAGCAAAGTTGACGCCATTAACATTATGTTTTAAAATTACATTTAATGAATCGCTTCAGATGTTATTAGTGTTATTAAAATCAATTGTACAAATTTTTATATTAAAATAAAGATGAAAAATGATGAATTATAATAAATGCAATGTTCTAGAAATCAATATCATTATTTATACATAAGAAATTGTATTATGTTAAAATTTTGTTACGTATGTGAAAATTATATATATTGTGTGTGTGTGTGTGTGTGCGTGCGTGACTCCTCAATATATTTTTATTATTAAAATTTAAGACTCCAATTAATATTCAGAATATTAAAATCGCGTAACTAAAACTCCGTATAACTTTTTTATATTACATTAACGTTTTGACATGGTTTATATTTTGCATCTATGTCAAAATATAAGATATAACAAATTACTAACACAATTTATAAAGTAGAAAAAAAATATTTCTTGCGTATAAATTGACATTGGATACCGTAAGCATTATAATAAGTAAAAATATGATATTTGAGTATTTGAATTTTAAAATAAAAGAGAGAGAGAGAGAGAGAGAGAAAACTTTTCGTTAAACATATTGAGAAATGGCGTCATAATATTTATTGGTAATCACATGTCAGTAAATTCTGTTTGTTTCAATTTATTCGGTCATTGACACGTTTAGCGAATAGAAATTTCACGATATATTTTACAAACGGCTTACTTAGTGTTTATGTGTGTACGTCACTCTTCAAATAACTCGTAAAATTCAGCCAACAAAATTGCCGACTTCTCGCGGCATGCCGCGATATGTCCTACATCTTCGTCACACACCGCGACCATAAAATTCAACTCCTTCCCACCCTCTGAAGGAAAAGCTATTTTCCTTAGAGCATGGCATTTCACGTTGTCGCAATTGCGATAAATTATAGCGCATATATCTGCATAACCAATTATATTAACGTCGCAACACAGTGGCAATGCAAACATCGCTCGCGATAGTTTAGGAAGAGCATTTTATTCACATGAAGAGCATTTCAACAGCTGGTTTTCAACAGCCACGGAAACAAATATCTGTTTCGCATTTTGATAACGAGCCATCGTTTTATGCATATAACGCGAAATATCATATTTTCAATTTTTTAAAAAAAGGATGTTAATTTATGATTTATAAACGATTGCCAATAATATCGAGAAGTAACATTTTCAATCGACTGGCCTTTTAAAATGACATATTGATTAAAATAGAAAGCAACATATTTATTGATTACTGTCCGCATTGCTGCTTTGTGACTATCACGCATATAAAAATTAATAGATATAATATCTTGTGCTACGAAGGAAAGATAATTTTTCTATAGGATACTGCAGCATTGCGCATTGTAAAGATGTTGAAGCATTTCCGAAGCGCGAAGATCGCGGAACCATTTTTAGTCGCGTCTGTCACCGCGGGAATGTCAGATAAATCGATCAGCGGCTTTCATAAGACGCGTTTTTCCCACCTTCCATTTGGCCTCATAAAATTCACATAACCGAGTTACATTAGATGATACTAGCTACTACTGCTACTGCTGCTGCTGCCAGCCGCGAATTTAAATTCAATACGCGGAGGTTCTTCTCGCGTTAGAGGCGGGCGAACTTTTCTCGTAAGTCAGTTTCTTTGTATCGTTCACCAGACACGAGCATCATATTGAATCTCTCTTTGTCTCGAAGTGCCTCTTGCGCATCACAATTGCAATTACATAATGGCCATATGATACATTACAACGTGTAATATTTTCTTTTGCAAACCTAGCAAAGGCTGCAGGCGCTCTACACAAAGCTATATTAAAAATATACTAAAGATAATACATAATATGTAAAAATGTAATATCACGAGAGAGTGAATTTCATGATTATAATGTCGCAAATATTGTTCCTTGATTAAAATATCTTTATACAGAAAGAGATCGGTTTTGAGAATCTAGATATTTAGGTAGATATAGATCTGAAAATAATTTTATTGGATCATCAAAATAATTATGTATGAATCTCAAGCACAATGAGTAATGCTGCAAACAGTTTTGACACTCTAACAACCAGTTTGAGCGTTTTACATAATTATGATAACTCAATAAAATTATTTTCAGATCTGTAACTAGCTAAATTTTTATTTAGATAATTTTTAGATAATTCAGCAAAATTGTTCTTTCCATGTACTTTTTTGATAAACATTAAATGTTATAATAATAAAATGGGATATTGCGACAATTATGTTTGTCGTTCATAAAGCTTTATTTTTTAACAAATAAAACTATATAAAGTACTTTTTTATATTGATTAAAATACCAGTTCACAAGAAAGATCACATAGATCGAAACTCTAGTTATTAAATCGTACGCGGAATGCTACGGCAAAATGTGCAAATTCGTTCACAAAGGTAAGTGTTAAAAGTAACAGGAATTCAGTTTCCAATATTAAATCCTGCTATAGCAGTGATTGTCCGACCACGGCGAGAAAAAATATAATCGATAGAATTTCCATCACATAGCTTACCAATTTCCTGTATTGCCTTCACTACTGTCACAATTTCGAAAATTCTCGAATCTTACTGCATGATATTATTGTTACATATTTTTTAAATAAAACATCATCGTTCACGGTTAAATACGTGTTTATATATTTATATCATTTATTTGATAATTAATAATGTATTTGCAGCACAGCATTATAAAATTATCAAAATAAATATATACATAATTTATATGTATATATTTATTAATATTATCTATTTGTAACAGCAGGCTATTAATGTTTAATCCTAAATGATAACAAATGATAAAACATATCTACTTTTGTCACTACGGTTAATAAAAAAATGTATCTTTACGCCATATATTGAAGTAAAAATATAGATCTTGTAGGCAGAAAATATTAAAAAAAGAATGACGTACTATTTCACACAAAACGAGCGACATTTCCGGCAATTTCACTGTATCGTTTATTCGCAAAATATAGGTTCCGAGATAAAGTTCGCCGGGAAACTATTTCACGAGCGACAGGTGTTAATTCCGCGTTGATTACTTTTACATCGTAAACCGGCTAAATGTTGTCGATTCGGATTGTTACAGCCAGTGAAATACATGCACCGCAATGGGATCCCATTAACAAACTATTTAAATTCCACAAATTAATTTAGTCCCGTCACTGAATATGTTAACAGTGATTTCTATATATGTGGAGTATATACAGAAATGCTTGATCTCTTAAATTTCTCTCAAACGAGTCATTTTATCACTGCTAGTATCATATCTTTTTATCTTTTCATTACCGCTAAGTTTCGCGCAAATATCGTATTGTTATGTTAATAAAAATAATGCAGGTAATAACAATATTCAGATAAATCTATTTTTAGAATTTATAGACATCTCGGAAATGTGAGAAAATTGCTTGGAATGTTTTGTCGCTGACTCGTTTATCACTTTTGAGCGTTTCGCAAAAAAATCCACCGGTACTTAGGCATTCACGCATAGTGCACGATAGTTTCTGTTATGAGATAGCTGGATGCCCATAACGCCAAACTTTCTACAAAGGCCCGTTTTTTTCCATGAATATATAACACGACATAAAATATCCCGCATATCCGGTGCGTATCGTGGTAAAAGCCTCGGGATATTTTCACGAAACTACTGCGACTTTCCAATTTACTCTAACGAGAATTGACTAACCGATCTTAATATGCAATATGTTTAAATGATACTTAAAATGTGAAACATGCAACGCTCGTTTTAAATATAATTATATTAAACGCTTTTTCTCATGAGATTATCTCTAATCCATCTAATAAACACTTAAATTTTAAGGGGGAGAGGACGGTGCTGGATAGAAAAATATTGTTGTTTTTTATGGCAATTGAGTTGTTAATAATGTATTTTGAAAATTTAATTCGATACAAACTATAAATTTACATTGCAAACAATATATTTAAAGAAACAAAGAGCTAAAAAATATTAATTTTTGGTAAAATATATAATAATAAAAACGTCTCGTTTAACTTTACGATTAACATGATTTCTTGATTAACAGTATAATTGCAAACGCTGAGGACAACTATATTTTTCGACCTGTGAAATCCCTAAACCTTAGAATCAATACTTTCTCTCTAAAGAATTATTTGCTCCAGCGAGACTTTCAACGACAAAGTAGAGTGAAGTGGAGAATGAGAATCGTATTAAATTAACGCGCGATCATTATTGTTTGTTTCAGTGACGGGGCTAGAGCCAGACTTCGCTTACCCGCTGGAGAACGTAACGATCCCGCAAGGTCGAGACGCTACCTTCACCTGCGTGGTGAACAACCTCGGTGGATACCGGGTGAGTCCTTCCTCCTCCGCGAGCGGAGATCACTCTGGCAGCGTCAAGGGTAACGCCCGGGTAACTATTTTACCATTAACCTGTGTCCGCCTGTAATGGACTACTACCTTATCTACTACTACCTACTACTACTAACTCTACTACTGTCACTACTACTACTGCACCACCTATATGCGCGCGTGCCTGCACTTCACAGCACTGCATTTAACTGCACTACTGCCAGCTATGAAAAATAAGAAATATATATATAAAGTATATATACTACCACAGTCGCCAGAGCAGCCACCATCACTAACCATCTCTCTGTACGACATCCATTTTCATCTATCAGTCCGTATACAGGTACTGCTCGACTACGACGCAGCAACCGAAGTTTCATAGTCTCTTCACGTTCCTCCTGTCTCATTCTCTTCGTTCACTTCGTCTGAGAAATACCGACAATTCACACCGAAGAGAGAGAAAGAAAGAGAGAGAGAGAGAGAGAGAGAGAGAGAGAGAGAGAGAGAGAGAAAGAATTCTTCCATGCGAAATTATTTACTAAATGGTTAATGGTGCCTTCGCGCGTTGAAAGAATGCGTATCGTTATCCGTTATTATAGCCAATAACTATATGCGTCTAGTCATTATTAAACAAGATGCGCCATAATAACGGCTTCCCCGTTTTGTTCGCGTCGTTGGATTATGCATCGCGAGTTGCCGCTAACTAAGATGCTGGAGCTGTAGTTATCGCGATATGTACGCTCGCGTTTCATGTTTTAAGATGGCATCTTCTCTCTAATGTTTTAGAGTGATTTGAAACGCAAAGTAGATCAAACGAGATCAATGTTATCAATATTAACGCGTCGCGTAGCCAAGATGAAATTTATTCGGATCGATCTATCGATCTCCACCTTTGTCCTTTCTCTGAAAAGAATTCGAATCACGAGAGGATGAATGGATACAAAAAAGCCGATCTATCGTTGCAGCTATTGTTTTTTTTTTTTTCGACAATGGCTTTCGGGCACATTGCCCACTCCTATTTCCATGGCGTCATGCTTTCCAAAAGACCACGTCCAATATTACTGGCGCAAAAATTTCTTCGGTTTCTCCCAGTGGACGTTCGAGATAAGATCACAAGCATCGCGTGTATTGATTTCATTAAAATATATACATATATGTTAAAATATTTATTATTACTTAGAATTTGTTTCAACGCGGAAAATATTAATGTTTAGTAGCTCTCTCGCGGTTAATTTTCTGTCTAACGACAGTCAGGAAGTTTCAAAAAATTGGAAATTCATTTCCGTAAAAATAATAACACACATAAAACGTTTTCAATTAATATAATTATCAATTTTATCAAGTGTCGATAAAATAATAAAGTTATCGCTGCAAAAATTTTAAATTGGATAACGAAATTTATCATATCAAGTAATAATAATTATTTTATAAATATGAAAATTTCTAATATACAGATATTTTAATCTCAATTTAATTTTATATAAAATTTTTAATAACTTTCTGGCTCGTAATTTTTAAACGGATTGCTCGAAAGATGTTATTTGTGCTTTTTTCGGAACACCCAGTAGAGAGATTAGAGCCGCGTGTAATTGCGTAAGTTTCGCTTTACACTTCCCGGTAATAGCGCGATCCCAGCAATGGAAGGAAGATTGATCAAGGCCGGCACACAGTGCCGCTATATGTAGCGAAATTGATTTCACGCGAGAACATATCGCCGATGTGGCGTATTAAGCGCTTTACGGCTCCACTTGTTGAACCGATAACTTCCCGATAGCCGAGGGTTCTCTTCCTCTCATGTCACGGAGACCTTTCGCCGGGGAAAGAAATTTTGGCACCGTGCGCGCGATCGTCGTAGATTTTAATTAAACTTGGCACTGTCAGAGTTTATAACTTGTTGGAAAATGCGATTACTTCCGGCAATGCGCTCGCCCGCGTTTCAACTTCTTTCTTTTAACATGGTCGGACAATCCTCCACGCAGGAGTTTACGTTCTTTTCTAATAAGGATCATCGCGACGGTTTCATTATTTCTTTTCTTTGTTCTTCTACATTATGAAACGTATAGAATCTATGAGCGAGAAGGAAATTTTGCTTCGTAGAGATTCGCGATTACTTTCATCAATCTTTTACAAACCTTTCACAAATCTCGCAATTAAAAATATTTCAGAGAATATTTCAAATTGAAAATAATGATATCCTGATTATTCATTTCATAAAATAGGTGAAGCTTCTTTTTTCTATATTCTTACATTATTAGTTGTAAAAAATAATTCAAAATTTTTAGGAAATTATTTATAATACAATAGAAAATATTGTCATATCCGTCTTTTCAATTTTATTTTTACATAAAAATGGAAAATCGTTGTTCTGTAACATGTGAGATATTTTTTTTAAATTAAAATAACGTCTATTGTCTAAAAAAAAAAAAAATTCTAACCGATAAAATTTTCTTATTAAAGCGCAAAGTGCACGTTTCGTTGATATTAATATTAAATCATCCTGTTTAGCCATCTCTGAAAATCTGAACAATTTCGATTATCATGATTTTAACAACGTATCTACCACTTTCGATCGTTTGCAAACTAAAAAAAAACACCAAAAAATACGATAATTGTGTAATTAATCGTAAAAGAAACATTTTGCCTGTATAATGCATCGTGCACAATGATAAAATCTGGGAGATATGTTCATGCATAATTTATCATCGCGATCGATCAGCAACCATTCATGTGCCATTAATTCAATTGATTAATTCGTAGCTCTTGATTTTGATCATTAACAGAATCGCTCCGTATCCATACGATTATCAGCCACACGAAGCAATTGATAAATAAATATCTATACTACAAATATTATGTTTTTGTCATCAGACTGATCTTTATTTGCATTCGAAGCTAACGTGTGTATTGATAAAACTATTGATAAAAAAATTTCGTTTCTTCTCATTCCCATAATTTTTCTTGCAAGACAAAAAGGCTCTTGAAGACGATTAGCGAATTTTGTGTCGAATTGAGTTTCATTCTTCCTCGACTTGAATAGAAACTGGCAGAACTATAACGTCCAAATTAACATTGAACGCGCAACGAGTACACTGCTTACTTGTATGCTCTAAGCGAATCTTACGGATCGACTAATGCGAGCTCGAAATCTACAGCGAAGATGTTGAGGCCTAGTATCCGGCTTTTCCGCTTGTTAGATTTAAGCTTCGATGCTTAATCGCACCCGCTGGGAAACCGAGGTAGTTCGGCGATTGGCCCTAGGCAACAGCATCTGCCTTTGCTTTAAACGACAATTAACGAATGCATCAGTGCATCATTTATCGCAAAAAATAGCTAAAATATTTGTACACAACAATCTTGTATAACTTACAAACTCAGATTTTGTTATAATATATTAACTGTTACGGTGATTTTGTTTAATAGCGTTTTTTTGGAGATATACAATTTTATATAATCTCTTATAAAATAGCTTACTTATTTTAATACGCAATACTTTATACATAAAAAAAGAGTAGATTCTGTTGCCTCATTGTACAAAACATATTTGGAAATCTGGAGACGAGAAGGTTCGAAGGATATTCAAAACAGGAATGATGGGCATGAAACAATGACAGATAAAATTAATAATTATAAGCGTTAGGCGTAATTATTTCCAGCTTCGAGTACATTCGTGCCAAACAAACACAGTATAATTTTCATTCAAACATCTTGTCATTTCAGAATATATCTCGATTCTTTATCCGACGTAACGACTCTTTCTCATTCGAGCGGACTACAATTACTTATTCGTCATTGCACCAATTTCCCAAAATCGACATCACGATAAACGTTCCGTGCCTTGCCCCTCCGATACGAAAACATTCAGGTCCACATTGGCTTGTCCACGAATGCACAATTTCTATTTGCACATGTGTCTGTTTACAATGCATAAAACGCACTTGAGATTTGAATGTTCGTGCGAAATGAAATATGGTGCAAGCTGCATTGGAGAAGGATTGAGATGCACATTGTTCGGACGTGTTATGCGCCCTGAGTAATTGCCGAATCCGAGGAACGAGACGTGCTGGATACGTATTGTTCTTAGCGTGTCACTGAATTCCTGTCTATATGCGAGAGGCATGCCAATGATGCATGAATATATGATAACGGAGAGTATACGAGGTTGCATGAGCATGTTTTTAACAGTAATCTAGAGAGATAAAGGAGATATGTAACTTAATATTAGAGTTTAGATCAGAAATGATAGGTCGGGTTTCAGCAGCAGCAATCAATTTTTGGCGATTCAGTTAGAGACTTAATGATATTTTTCTCTTTTCGTATGAGTTCTATTTCGATTGTATCAAGGTTATGTATAAATGTCTTCTATATATCATAGGACGTATTGTCAAATTAGTAAGTAGGAAAAATAAATCGAGAATAACAAGCGTAACCAAAGATTTAGAAATTATGTTTACACGAATAAATTTTGTAAACGTTCTCGTCGAATATTTAATGTTAAATGTGCGATTTTCTTCGTTCATTTACATCGATTGCGTAACTTCCGAGGCGAATAATCTCAAGCCGAATCCAGATCAAGTAGACGAGGTACAAACAAACGCCAATGAACAGTGTTCTCACTTTAGCGAGAGCAACATCACGAATGCTTATCGAAGCAAGTGGTCTATTCGCGCTTGTTTGCGCTTGTTTGCTTCATCTGGATCCAATTTACAGCGTATTCGATGCGCTCTTACACAAAATGCGAACAAGATCAATGCTTTTATTCGTATCACCCGGTACGTTCGTAGAGCGTACGCTAGAACGAGTAATCTCGTCCGAAACGTGCGTGTCACGTGGATCGGTTAATCGTTTGAATTCCGCGCACGCGGCTACGCGGATGAGTGCGTTTCGTTGTACCGTTGAGCGTGCCGTACCGTGCCATGCCGTACCATGCCGCGCCGCGACGCTCGGCGTTGTGCTCTGCCATAAAATCTAACATTTAACCCGCCGTTATCGTGTTCTTGGACCCTGCGCTCAAATTTCGCGCACATTCGCGATGAAACAGGCAATGAACATACAATAAACAATTACGTTTATAAATATATAGAACACGTTCTAAAATTATGACCGCCATGATAATACTTAATCATGAATTTCAGAGTAATTTAATTTAGAAAAATTTTCTTGGAAAAAATTTTGTTCTTTTCTATTTACTTTCTTTTTTATTTTAATTGTTAAATATTGCGTAGAAATAAAGCAAATTGTAAAAACAGATCTCAGATTGCAGCGTTCATATAAGGTTAACATTTTCAAATACTTTCTTCAAGTCGCTACAAATTATTTATTTAAAAATTTAATGTTGAATTTCAATATATTATAGTATTATATAATGTATATTACTTCACAGATTTGTCTAGAGATGCATATTTTTGAAATCTCAAGTATAAAGAAGAAGTTCTTTATTGTTAAATTATTTCAGAGAAATTTTCCTTTTCACGGCCTGAAGATACAAATCTTAATAAATATAACGATAGAGAAAAACGTCTCGAAAAAGTTATCGAAGGACGAGAACGGGCAAGAAAGGAGTGCGAAAAGAAAAAATCACACATACAAAGATAATTAATTACAAAATAATACTCTATTTCGATCCCCAACGGTAAAGTCATGATGTAGATATAGAAAGATTGAAGAAGATGTAGAAAGCAAGGAGATAACTCCAACTGAGTTGTCCAACAGTGAGCATCGGGATGGGAGGCAAGAAGGGAGCCGCGAAACTTTTAATTAGCGAATTTATCCATTTATATACTATACGCCGTTCAAAAAGGGAACAATCGTACTTTGTCGGTCGAAAGTCAAGAAAATAAGAACTCAAGAACGAGTCGCGCTATATAAGTGGGTGACGGCGTTGGAAAGCTACGAATAAAACGCGAAAGATGAGAAAGGATGAAGAGTTAGGTGAGCCATGGTGAGGGGTTCTGAAGAGGCGCGGAGGAGATGGCGGGAAATAAACGAGGTGTGGTAGACTGGACCGAGGCTCCCGATCCCACAATGCGCCACAATGGAGCGCCGACGATGGTTTTGCATATGAAAGAGGACCGTGAATGGAGGGAACGTGAAGCCAAAGGCCGGGGAAAGGGGTAGTAGGTGTACGTAACGCGATATTATATCGGACTAGGAAGGTTAACCCATCCCCTCGCCGTCGCTCTCTCATCCCCGAATCTCTTTATGTCTATCTATCCGTCTGTTCCGTTACCACCGTGGGTTCCTTCGCGGTTTCTTCTCCTTAAAGATCCACGAAGATCGGAGGACTAGAGGAGGAAGAGGGAGGAAAATCGTAAGCCGACAGTACCTACTCTGGGAGGAAACTGCATTAGATAAAGAGGACGTTTTTGCATTAAGATAGAGGCTCGTTTCCATACAAGGCACGACGTGCCCTTTAAGATCTCGGTCGTCTCTCTCCTCCCATCTTCCTCCCTACTTTAAATCCTTTGCTTCCTTCATTGTGCTGCAAATTCGTGACCCACTCATGCTCAAAAAGACATGTGCACGATGCTATGTGTCCTAAAGAGGGAAAGGGAAAAATGACGGTTTTCGTTTTGGTGTACAGGATTTTCCTTTTTGGGGACGCAGCAGGATCGCGAGATCGCTCGGTTTTCGAGTTTCAACTTTCGGATACGAAGCAACGTATTGTGCACGCCTTCGAGTTACCGTCGTAGTTGCTCGCACGATACTATCCGACTCGCGTTGCTATGGATACGTTCTTTCACTTCTGAGAACGATTTTCATATCGCATATTCATGAAAAATCTGTTACAAAGTTTTGCGAAGAGCTCCACGAAGAAATTATTTGCTGATCATTTTTATTTGACACTAACTGAAAAATAATTTCTTTTCAATTTCGTGCTATATTGATACTTCTAGATAATTTCTTTTCAGTTTCGTGTTATTTCATAGACATTAAATATAATATAAACATCACACACAATATAATATAAATTTTATAAGTTTCTAAATTTCATTTTTCATCCCCTATGTTTTATTCATTTCTAAAGCGTATTTTTGACATTTTAATTTCGAGAAGCTTGAAACACACGTACATTGTACCGCAAGAATGTTTTCAACTTTTCTCTTTTTTCCTTCCTTCTTCCATTTCAGTCCACAACAATTAATCATCAGGGAATGAATTGACGGCAATATGACATAAATGTTTGAGAGTCGCAAGCATCTGTCGGTCGCGGGGACTTTTTCGTTCCCCCCTTTAGGATACGAGAGGTGCTTTACCACCCCTCTTCCCCTCGGAACGTCGCAAGGCGCACCGAAAGGGAGAATGGGGTCGTGCTTATACTCCGGCATAATATATTATAAGTGGAGGCACTCACAAGGCCGTCACTACCAAACACTCGCACCCTCTCGCATCCCAACCGCCTTCGTAGTCGTCCTCTCTTCACCCTCCGCGTCCGTCCTCTATACACTCCGTTCGCGGGTTATCGATAAGAACCGCGGAACTCCTTTGTCGGTTGATAGATAGCCTTTCAGAGCGATGCGAGGTCAGATATTCGACATGGTACAGGTTCAATTTCATGCCAATAATATCTGTGCAGAGGGAGGCGAATAAGGCAGAGAGCAGGAGATGGGAGAAGGATGAATATTCGTGATACGCCACACTGCAGTTTCCTCTTTCAGAATAGCTTCGGCCAGAAAATGTGGAGCAGAATGACGATTAATACGTGTTAACCAGTCACAATTGCATTTTCACGCCCCTTTCTCCGCCCAACCTCTCTTCCCTCTTTTTTTTCATTGATTTTAATCCGTAAAAAATGGGTTTAATTAATGGCGTATATCAGCGGCTTGGAGCGAACTGCAATAACCGGTGAGAGTTCAATTTAGCGTTGATGATACGAAGGATCGCGAGCGAAAGCGCGGTAACCCACATTCGGAACAGTCACGATAGTTACTTCAGAAGTAATATAACTTGCGGAACATTCACGAGAGCGTGAAGAACTTGTAATAAATTATACCAATATGGCAAGATCACAGGCGAAATATGTGTGTTTGGTCGACATTTATTTCTATCCTATTTACTATTTTTATATCCAATATGAAGCTTACTCGGGTTTTTGATGTAAACATAATGTTACATCCTGTGAAAGTAAAACACCTGAACTTTCCTACTAAACCGTTATCTCTCGTGGCTACCTTTCTTTATTTTTCTAAAAAGTTACGGTTCTATGGGTTATCGTGTTCTTGCTCGCGGAATTCTTCATATTTACACAGTGGCAGACCGTCGCGGCGCGCAACGGTACAGTTTTCCAGTCGAGGGATGTGGCGGAGAAGCTGTAGTACAGACTTCGCCAT
Source organism: Mycetomoellerius zeteki (assembly GCF_001594055.1). Classification (NCBI taxonomy): domain Eukaryota; kingdom Metazoa; phylum Arthropoda; class Insecta; order Hymenoptera; family Formicidae; genus Mycetomoellerius; species Mycetomoellerius zeteki. The sequence goes on from NW_017255965.1 coordinate 1,514,604, forward strand.
AAAGAGAAGATTCTTTCGTAGAATATACCGGCTTTTGATGCCTGCCTTCGAGACGATGTATATACGAATATTTCATTCATTCGCGAATAGAAAGCGTCCCGTGTTTATATCTCTCTTTCTGCACAAAGTCTCGCAGACGTTATCGTAATCGAGTTCATATTTGAATCGCGACAGAAAGCTTATGATTGTACTTCCGAATATTTCAAGAGTAACTGACGTAGAGGGAAAACCGGGAAAAGCGATAGGAAAGTGCTTTAGGTTAGTAGGAAGTTGGATTCTTCTTCAACATCGGTAGACGGAGTAACTCTAGAACTTTATTTAGTAATTAACTCTTTCGGTATTTATGTTCGGCATATTAAGGCACATTAAACGTTTTTTGTACTTATTTTTACATTAACTCTTTAGGGGCAACTGAGTGCTGCAAATTTGCAACGTTCATTTTGAAATTAAATTTGAAATAAATTCGGGGTAAATTCGAGATCTGTGAAATAAGTTATATTTAAGAACTAAAGATGGAAATATATATATTATAGAACACTGAAATATTGTACTTCCGCTTATTAAAAAGATTATACGTTGATATGTGTATCAATATAGATATCAAATAGATTCTTCACTTATAAGAGTTAGAAGTCATTTTTGACAAAAGCAGTAAAAAAGTTGTCTTTTAATGACAAGGCAATGTCGTCTCTAAAGGATATTAAAAACTTTTATTTTAATTACATCAAAATAAAAAGAAATTTTTTGAAATTTTATTTTAATCTGACACATACCGAAAGAATTGATTAAAGTAGGTTATGAAAGCTATAAAAAAAAATGTGGCTTAACATTTTCACGAAATATGTCTCGGGGTAGATTCCGGTTAGATCCGCGACAACAAGAAATAGTTAATTAATGAGTTACGCACGACGATAAGATTAGGTAGGCTTTGGGAAGGCGGGGAAACGGTTCCGAATCGTCTCTAAGAAATGGGTTTGTGAGGCCAGGTGGCGTGGATTAAAGCAGACACCAAGGCGATCCTAGCGATTCATGAGCACGTGATCACGAACAACGCCCGTCTGTCGGTGACTCACAGCGACTACAACACGTGGACGTTGAACATTCGCAGTGCACGCCGGGAAGATCGCGGAATTTATATGTGCCAGGTCAACACGGATCCCATGAAGAGCCAGGTACGCAGTATTTCTCTACATGTAAAATGCGACTTTTACAAAAATAACTTATTTCTCGCGAAGAATAATTTCACATGCACGTGCGCGCGCACATCTTTTTTCAAAATTATATTACAAGTGCACAGAGATATGTAATAATTAATGATTATCACGGAATTATCAAACGAATAGAGCATTTCTGTAACGCGAAAATTACTTCAAGTTCACTGATTTATAATTGCGACTTCAGACTCGGAGTTCTCCGCTTTAATCCGGTTGGTGGTTTCGTTGTATATTTCGTAACACTCCATATTCTCTCTTCGCTGTATACGCTGTATACGCGTACACACACGCAGGTACGCTATAATTTATCTTCTCCGCATTCGCAGAGCGCGTTTTTGGAGGTGGTAATACCGCCAGACATCATCTCAGAGGAAACCTCGAACGACATGATGGTTCCCGAGGGAGGTGCCGCGAAGCTGGTGTGCAAAGCGCGTGGTTATCCCAAGCCTGACATCGTGTGGAAGCGAGAAGACGGCGCCGAAATCATTTCGCGTTCCGGTCCTGGCAAGACAAAAGGTAAAGATTCCTTAGTTTTATTTCGCGTCAGTCAATCGCTTACTTCTCCTTTGGGAGCGATATGGTGACGTAGTGCGATGCCAAAAGCTTTCCTCGGACGCGAATTTGTCGGCGCAATTAAAATTATTCCCACCAGAATAGTTTACGAGCGACGAAGATCAAAATTTAATTGGCAATTAGGTCATTAGCATATCCGGTACGTATAAATAATTAATTTGGAGAACTATGTTTCGTCTTTGATAAGCTATTTTAAATTCCAAAATCCTAGTCGATAATTAGGAGAAAACGTTGAAATATGTATTATTAACTGACTAATACATCTTCATTTACAAAATTAACTTGTATTCAACGCTATAGTTAATCCTTTATGAACTAGTGATCCCATTTGGAATTATCTTCTTTTGTTTTATAAACTGCTCGCTTGATTTGTGTGAAACTTAACCTTTGGGGTAATTTGATAATGCTTTATTCAAATCTGAGATCAAAAGTAAAAAATTTGAAGTAATAGATTCAAAATCTAATGTGAGTTTTAAAACATAATTTGATTATTATAAAACTCAGTTTTAGGGAATTTTTAATTGCAAAGTAACATCAAGTTTCAAGCTTTGTTTGGAACTCATCAGTGTTACGCAAACAGTTAGTATTGATTTCTAAACCGACTTTCAAACTCTAATTTTGAACACTGTGACACTAGATCTTTCTTCATTAAGATTACTATTCTTTTGAAATTCGATATTTTTAGGCTACATTCAAACTCGGCGACATTAAGAATCTCCTAAAACAGAGTTTCACAGTAATCAAATGGTTTCTTTGAAATCTTATATAATTTTAGAATTGTGAGGTCAGAATCGAATTCAATGACCCCGAAGATCTTTTATAAGTTACTTTGTTAGAAAACTCCGGTCCCCAAAAGGTTAAATAGTAACTGTCATATCCATAATTAATCATATCACAAATAGATTTAATGCGCGATAACGGCGAATTTCGACGTGGACGTTTACGCGTCTGTACTAGTTTAATCTGTTGAGTCGATCGGGTATTAATGCTGCACACTTTGATTACGTGTAACGAGCTAACTTCTGAGACCGCCCCCTGTGTTTGCATATTGCAGTACCCATTGCAGAGGGCGAAGTGCTGACTTTGTCGAAAGTAACGAGGGGCGAGATGGGCGCCTACCTATGCATCGCCAGCAATGGAGTGCCTCCGTCAGTCAGCAAACGAATGATGCTGCACGTGCATTGTAAGTACATATCTACTGTTTTAATACTTGGTTATCTTCACCACAAAAGATATTTTTTCTAATCACGAATACATGTTCCGATATTTGTTTTATCAATATTTTTGTGATATATGTTTTAAAATATATATCATTTAATTAATTTATTTATATTATCATATTCAAAGTAATATTTACACAGACTATTGTACACTGAGAAAAAAATATCTTAATTTCAAAGAAATATTTCTTTGCTTGTATTTAAACAAATTATTACTTTGGATCAATAAAAATTTCTTTGAAATTAAAATATCTTTTTTAGTTTAAAAAACATATTTTAATTTCAGAGAAATTTTCATTGATCCAAAGTAATAATTTGTTTGAATACGAGCAAAAAAATATTTCTTTGAAACTATCTCTATTCAGTAGATCTCTTGACCAATTTGAAGTCAATTTGTCGCGAAAATATTTACATAAAATGTCTTATATAATTGTCTCATTGTGAATAAAAGACGAATAACGTCGAAGCAAGACTTGCTAAAACTTTCAATTGTTATAATGCTGCTAAGTGAGAAATAACAGAAAGGCGAGATTGTGCAATTTCTCTGCGTAATCCATAAAACACAAAGAATACATCAAAATTTATAAAGTAAACATTGTGGATGCTTCGTTACAAACTGTAAAGCAAGATGCATAAAAATCTTTCGTGCGATTCGTACGGATTAAAATTTATAAATCCGTTTCTTTGTTCAACAAGTTACATGTATATTTCATAGAATATCAGCTTTCTACTAATCTTTAATTAATGACCATAATTTGCATAAATGGCTGGTATCATCTTACAGAATATTCTATTCATTAAAACGATCAAATATACATGAACATACGTGAATATAAAATATGTTGAATATTTAAAAGAAAATTATTTCTTACAATAACAATTTTATGTAATATTTTAACTTTATTTTCATTTCTACCTTAAGTTCAATTTCTACATTCATATATTTGTACAATTATAAACACTAGTAGAATAAAATAATCTACTTAATATTCTAAATTAATAATGATGAAATAAATTAAATATAAAACAAATAATATTCAAATTATTTACAAGAGACGAAATTTGTCTCGAAATTGTTTTGAGTCAAGATAATAATTAAAATTCTGAAATTTGATTCGTGATTTTATTAATACTAGCACTAATCATACTTTAATCGTCATATGCTCGCACGAAGAAAGTAGGACAAGCGTGTTCGCGAGGAAATGCGACAAAATTCGTTTTCTTATTGCTCGTATAGCCTCAGGGTTTTCTGTGCACCAAGGCGTTTCCTTGAGCAATCGTCCAGAAGGTGTAAAGTCCGCGAACTACCGGCAGTAGCCTTATCCACGCAAGACACACTTCTCGGTGTAAAACGAGAGAGGCGTCTCGGAGGGAATACAAGGCGCCGCAGCAACGACGAAGAAAAGCGTCGCTTGTACGACGAGATAGCCATCGTCGCCTTCCTTTGCATAATTTTACCGTAGCAAAGACGGGAGTGAGATCGAGGAGAGACCGCTTCTCCGTAAAAGCCGGAGACGGAGAATGACAAAGACCGCGGCTAGGAATGAAAGAGGAAAGAGAGAAAAAGACCGAAGGTAAAATACTGCTTAAATAACAGGCGCGTAATGCGCCTAGCGACGAGGGTGAAGGAGAGATTTCACAGGGTGAGATGGGGTGTCGGAAAGGGGCACGAGATAATAAAATTACACTCGGGACGACGGTACAACGCACCCACGTTCATACCCTCCCCTTCACCCCTTTCGAAGATTTAGCGAGAAGACGGTGTGCGCAATAAGGTTTCGTTCAAATTGCGTGAAGATGAGGGTGGATGAAGACGCGCGCAGAAATATACTATGTCGAAGAAATGTCGTAAATTCAATATAGATTTCATTAAGAAATTAAATCGATTATTTACCTCTCATAATATAAAAGATAAAGACAGCTTTTTCGATGAATCGAAGCAATTAGCTATAATATTTCAAAGAATAAAATCAAACGAAATAAGAATAAGTGTTTCGCAGCTTGTAACAAAACAAAATTTGAAAAGTTCCAAAGGACTTTATCGCGACAAAAACGCTAATAGAACAATAAAAAGTATATATAATTATATATATATATATATATATAACTAAGACACAACCATTTGTTGCAATTTGGTGAAACCGCAACGGTCATTAAGGGAAATAAAAAATGATAATAAAAATCAGGTAAATAAGATGAGAATATTTTACACGAGAAATCCGATAATTACAAGAAAAATTCCCATACATCAAGAGATTGTACACTCGTTAAAAAAGTGTAATAGTAAAAGAGAAATAAGAAGGAAGTTGCAGTTTCATCGTGGGAGAAGCGTGGTGTGACGATAGCAAGTTAAGCCGCGGTTACGACCGACCCGACCGTGTCTTAGAACCCGGTGGAGGAGAGGTAATTCCTCGGCGGAAATTGGACGTACCTATGTACGTAACTACGCTCTACTGCGGTGCACGATCTCGCACCTGGCCTCGGGCACCATGATAAGATCGTGCGATAATCGAGTTTCATTGAAATACGCTATAGACGAACCCGCGTCCGCGAAATTCGCGCGACCAGCGTGGGATATTGTGGATAGCAATGCGCGGGTTCTCGGTTGATTCGGAAATACGGAACTGTTCGTGGCAGACGGCCGATTGCTTTAAACGATCGCGTGATGCGAGTACAAAGTGCTGAACTTCCTTTGAAAACGCGGAAGAACATTCGAAATTGTTGGCGAACGCCGTTCGCGTGCAATTACGCGATTGCTACTTTGTCGTCGACAAACGTGCTAATTGTGAAGCTTGCTATATCAATCTAGATAGTACTTGATATTACTTTATATAATAATACTAATAATATCACTCATTCGCTACAACAACGATGTAACTCAAAAAGTTTTTTAGTCGATTACAGAAAAAAATGGAAATACAAAGAAAAAATATACTTTTATTCCTCTATAATTATTATATTTTAAGATTAATATGCCAAAATTTTAATCATTCAAAACATTTAAATTTATTTTCTGAAAGTCTTTGTTTTCTGAATGATGTGGTTATTATAGCAAATGAACGACATTTCTCATATCGTCTTGAACAATTTTATATATTTTCAGCGTTCTCGATAAAGTTTTGTGCTATAAAATAATATTAAAAGAATCGATGGTATATACAGATATATTGAACTTTACGAGACCATAAATCTCATTGCTGCAGCTACCATTTAACATCAGAAAAGACATTGGTAATCGTAAATATAGTTAGTACAATATTTCCAGACTTTTCCAAATAAAATTGTACTGGCGACTCACGTTCGTTCATCATCGGCATCCACGCGACGATAGAATGAAAGTTCCTTCTTAGTTAAGGACTCGGAAAAGAGAGACCAAGCCTTGATCTAATCATCGCAAGATGTGACAAGCTGAACTTTACTCAGAAACTTTAAACACCCCGCCGTCCGCTCCGGTTTTAACTTAGTCTCAACGTTTTAACTTCTCCGTTACATCTCTCGCGACTTCCTTCCTCCCCCGTTTGCGACTTTTCCACGGAACTCGGACGCGTAATTACGCGTTAGATAAATATGGTTGTACACGAAGGGTACAGAAGAAGGACTACTTGAAAAGCAACGCGACGAGCTGCATTGCAATGCGGGAGGTACACGAAACACCGCCGAGTCTCGACACGATCTTAACACTGCTTCTTAACAAAGAACTATTACACCGGAGTAGTATACGTGGTGCGAGCGTCATAGAAAAGGATCAAGTGTTATCTTATCACCACAGGACTATCGAACGTTAGATTCTCTGCACCCAAACGAGAGAAAATCTTGTCTTTTATGGATCGTAAGTTTCCCATCCATGAGGTGTGAAAGAGACAGAAAAAAGGAGGAGAGAGAGAGAGAGAGATATATATCCGTTTACGCAGTTAAGTCGCTACCCTCAACCTAGAAATACAATAATAGTCTCCCTCACGTTTATAAGTTAACTTTCGATGGTGTTATTGGGTCTTTTTTAAAAGAATTAATATTAATAAAATAAAAAAGAATTAATATCGTCACGATTATTATTTTGAAATTACACGTGTCAACCTGCGTTACAATCAATATAATACGTCGTTCATTCAAATTGCGAAAGATTTAACTTGGGTGATTTTGTTACTTACTGTCCGCAATTACTCATCTGCTTACTGTAATTAATCGTTCGTTTAAAGTTGCGCTCGGTTTCTCTTTGCGTACTGAAGGTAAACTCCTCTAAGTAATTTTTATAATTTGTTAAAATATTGGATTGTAAAGAAAATGCGATGTAGAAGTGAATGAAAAATTAAAAAGTTTTACTATACAATCCAACTCTTTTCTTCGTCGCATTAAACGTTTCTATTTCCTTTATTCCTGTTTAAAAAATAATAGATTTTATTTCACAAACTTAAAAGCAAGCACAGAAAATTTTTTTATAATGAATATAGTATTGCTTTTTAAGTCCAACTTAATTATTGCAGGAATCGATACCGCAATTTATCTAGAGGGCATTTGACGCGATATTGAGAATTGCGCGCTGCATTAAATTATTACACCGCATTAAGTTGTTACACTGCATTAGATTAGACTATGAACGCGACGAATGCAATTTCGCGCCACAGGCATTAAGCGCCTCCAGGTACGCTCGCTGCGCTTAATTAACGGAGGCGGCGAAAGAAATTAGCCTGTGCCGCTTATTTATTTGTAAGTTCGCGATTGTGCTGCACGACCGACTACCTATTTCAGTTCTTCGGTTCAGATCGATCGACTGTCCATTTTGCAGCGCAGGTATCGCATCCGCGAACTTATTTGATTGATGTTCGACAAGCTTATTTTGGCGTCGCTATATTTATCGGCCATACCGCATCGTGAACTTGCACACGTTACCGCATTACATCCAGTTATGCGGTTACTGCATAAACTTGATATAAGATGCCCCATATTCTCGAAAATATTCTTCGCTAAAAATACTCCGCAGTCTGTTGACATAAATTTATTATATCAACGAAAATCTTTAAAAGCATAAATAGATAAAAAAGGAGATTTTTTTCGATAAAATTAATTTTCCTTGGTGTTCTAAAATCAAAATAAAAAAAAATTGATTGTTTATTAAAATTTTGCTAAAGAAATATTAGATTAAAGTTCAGTATACATGGCAATAGTACCTGCGAAGCTATTTAAAATTTTGAATAAAAAATATTATCACAGAAAATTGTATCAATACATATTTACGTACCTACGATAAGCGATTCAATATGATTTTATCACTATTGCGGTCGAACGACTAGTTTATCAATAAACAGCGATGTGCAAAATACTCGGCGACGATTTGCATTCCGCGCAATTGCTTAGCGGCGAAATGTCCGACGTTAAAATGTCGCAACGTATTTACGTTTCGCCGAATTTCGGCCGAATTCGAACCGTGGGCTCGTTCACAATTAAGAGTAATGTCGAGCGATCTCGCTGTTTGTTATCCGGGCAAACGCGTCACCTATCGTCACGTACCGAGCTAAATGTTACACGAAGAATTCCCAGAGCGAGTATTCATCACTATCATACCGTACGTGCGTGAAATCAGTGCCATGAGTTTTTGGACGCGCGCGCGCGCGGTTCGAAAGTTTGTGCGTAAATCCATCGGAAAATCATGTAACGGATTTGCGGGACACGCTTGGCAAATCGGAGCAATTAAAACTCTCTCTCTCTCTCTCTCCTGTTACGGCCAGAAGGGATTCATAAATCAATTCTCGCGATACAACGCGCGGTTATGCTTAGGGGAGAAACCGTGATTCAATTCGGCGCATAATTGTTCGCCCAGAATTGCCGAGAGTCCGCGCGTTCGAATTAACACGCGCCGAAGTGCCTCGTTGTATCGTGTGTTTCGTTTTGATAATTCGTCCCGCACTTTCTGGCTCGTTCATGTTTTACGGCATAACCGATAATGTGCGTCACAATTACCAATTATTCGTAATCACTGCGCAATTATTATTATCACGATCGTATCCGGATTTGCGTTTGACAAAAGCGTTCTCCAATTAATTCGCATGAATTTGATGAATAATTAAAATATCAAAGTTTAACTCCTTGAAGGATTTATCTATCCGTTACAAAACGGTTCAATATTGTATATTTGAAAATGCTAAAAAAAATCGTTACCTTACTTCAAAAGAGACAATCGAAAAAAATTAAGTTAGAAAAGAAAAAAGAACTATCTTTCAATTTAACAGAAAATGATGAAATGACTAATCAAATAATTTCGGCAAAAGAATATACTCTTAGAAACATGATCAAATATCAGTTATTTTCGTTTCACAATCTTTAATAAAAACCACTCTTTTTGAACTGTGACGATTTTGATCTCTTACAAAAATATAATAAATTCAAAATTATTCATCAAAAGTGACATAACTCAATATCACTGATAGTTTATATTTGTATCCCGATCAGCTAAAAGAACTAAATTTAAAATAAAACAAGAAAATTCTCCTTTTACTTATAAAAACGACAAAAATCGAAATGTCACTCTTGTAGAAGATATTATAAATAAAACCTCTTTGAAAACCTTAAGAAACTTTAAAAACGACACAAGTACCCCACACATTGAGGAAAAGAAACGTCTAAAATCACGTTATTGTAAAAGTAGCATCTTGTAGAAAAGAGTTAGTGTACCAAATAAAATGTTTTTTTTTATACTTACAATGTCAAATTTATTCGATTTTTATTCCAGGACGTCGATATGTCTTACGGACCTTACGGTTATTCTACCGCCAAACACTCTGTGTATTCCCCTTTCTCATATAAAAGTGTCGTTTCGATGCTGCTGGGATCTTTGGTGTGCACAAGCGCGGCTCGAGCACATATATTTCCCAAGCGGCGCTCGAGATAAAGAGTCGACCAAAGACCCGCCGAGGAAACGGCCAGTTTATCTCGTGCCATCATCTTAATTTTCTGTTACAACGTACATAATATTGTCACCCAACATTTTGCCCATCGATATCGCTGACGTAATCTTTATTACTAGAGGTACTATCTTGGAAAGCGTTATTTTTTAATGATGGCAATACAGAATCGTTAAAGACTGTATAGCAAACCTCATCATGAATACAGATAATCTATCTATATTTCGTATTTGTATGCAAATGAATATTTTTAAATCGCTACATATATTTCCACGTAAAATACAAAATCTTAATAAAATCAAAATGACATCAAGTAGAAGTTATTTAAAAAAAAATCATGATGTCATTCGATACACTTTTAATGATCTTATGATTTCTTGATGTGACAATGATTGTTACGTCATCTTTAAAAAATTAATTATTATATCTGTCAAAATTATTATCAAATGTACTCACATCATGATTTTTTCTGAAAACTTCTTTATATTATCTTGATTTTATTATGATTTTTTGTATTCTACTTGGATTTCTATAAAATATTATATAAAGATATATATATTGAAGCGACAGTTTAATAATGTACTTTAATCATCGTCTCTATCGTGGTTTAAAATAAATTTCTTAAATACATATACAGGTAAAGTTATTTCGTCAATTCTTTGCATAATTTATTACAACAATCTAAATTCGCTATTAACTTCCAATATGCAGATAATAATACTCAATCTAACACACCTTATTCATCATTATTAAAAAATTATATTTTTTTATCTTGTTTGGTATTATGATATAATCAGCAATTACGTTAATTTGATTAATAGCGACAATAATTTAGATTGTGCCATGTAGAGTGTATACGGTATGTAGAGTTTTTACTAAAGTATGTCGAAAGAGACGTAAGTGAATTCAATGAGTTACAGGGCCTGTTTTCCTGAAGGCAGAATTTCATGTCGGCGGGGTTAAGTAGCCGCTGTAAAACGCACTGTAAGCGCTTTGTGACGACACGGCGTTTGGCCGAGCTTCGGCTGAAAGAAGAAGTGCTCGGCGCGGTCGCCTGTTAAAACGTAAGCAGCTCATGGAAAGCTGCTTACGATACTCGAAATGAAAGGCAGTCATAGCGACGCTGCCATAGAAAATGCATCTTTTCTGCTCGCTCGCTAAATGACAATCTGTCAGCGTATTTCATTAGCGTGAGATGCTCACGTAACTCGCTAATGACGCACTCGCACAAAGGGACCACAATGTAACTGCGAAGTAAGGCGATTGAATTGTGCAAGTGGTACAATGCACCACCACTGTTTCCCTATTCGATCTTCGTTTTGAAACAAATCAGAAAAATATTCTTTGTGGCGTCATGGTCGATGACGTTCAATTAGACAAATTAGTTCGCGGGAAACCGCGCACGCACGGGTGCATCGCCGCTGTTGTGCTGTCGTTAGTCTGAATCGCAACTGATCGAATCATTATGGTTTACAGTTCACCCGATGGTCCAGGTACCGAACCAGCTGGTCGGAGCTCCGATCGGAACTAACGTCACGTTGGTCTGCCATGTGGAAGCGTCACCTAAGGCCATTAATTATTGGACTCGAGAAACTGGTAATAGAACAGTGCAATCAGCGTAGTTCTTGTCATTCAATTTACTTGAAAGACAAATGATTCATCAGTTGTGATTTTGAATTATTTTAAAAGATATTTTTATATATAATTGATAGCATTCACACATTCTGTACGGAGACAGAAAATATTTTTCGTTATCTATAATCAGAAACTATCTTGATTAATAGAAATGATTTATCCAAAGTGTGAAACTTTATGTATTTCTTACTAATTTTATTTTTAAAATACATTTCTGCAGATGAAATGATAATCACCAACAGCAAGTACGCGATGTCCGAGGTGAAGACGTCAGTGTACAGTGTGCAGATGCGACTGGTTATCATGAATCTACAGAAGCACGATCTGGGTGGCTACAAGTGCATCTCGAAAAATTCCATTGGCGACGCTGAGGGGAACATCCGGCTTTACGGTGAGTTTTCGTGGTTAACGCGTCGACAAGGGTAAAAACAGGTCGTAAAGTCTCTCTCTCTACGCGAGTTGGGGCTTCCGGAAAGTCTCGAGAAACTACATCAGACACAAACGACGTCGTACCGTCATAAATTCTCTTACAGAGTTAATGCATTTATTATATATTTTTTGAAAAAATTAGTAGTTAGTCCGAAGATTGCTCAGATATAAATAGGAAGGATATACTGAATTCTGTTACTAAGATAGTTGGAATTTATCAACCTTTAGAAGACGAAAGTCTATTTTTAAAATCTTGCAGCTTTACTTTAGATTAAATTTGTTGTAATTTATTATTTTATTGCATTCTTTGTCTTAAATTTTATAATATGGCTGTTTCAGCACCACTATAGTGATTTTTCCGTCTTATAAGGATTAAAGTATTCGAATATTGGAAACGAAGCTAATCCAATAACATTAAAAGGATACTACAATATCGGAAATTCTATTTACGAAACGTAATTTTTCGAAAGTAGATTGAACTGTACGCGCAATACGTTCACGTCCATTTTAAAATATCACTGAAAGTGAAAACTTTTCTACGGAAACATTGAAACAGCCCTAGATATCAGAGACACGTATTTGATTGCGGAGGACAGTCGTATAGTTGCACGTGCTCCAAGACGGCGAGAAAGTACAGCGTATCACTGCGACATCGCCGTTTCCATTACATGCACGATTTAATACGTCGCAATCTCGCAGGAACGATCGACGGCAACGAGCGTCTCGTATATTACGCAATACGATGGTATATTTCTTGTCACCCGTAACTATACGTCACTGTAAAAATAGCGAACGATTAGCTTTACGTATAGAATTAAAAAACGCACGTCTGTTTGTGCCGGCGCTATTTTCGTTCATTCATCGCGAATATTAAACGGCTAAAGTGTTATGAACCACGTAAATCACTCGTTTGTAAAAGATATAAAATGCTTTATGACTGAAAGTTCAAGATTTTATTGTTTCCATTTTTTTTTTTATTATTTTTTCTTCGTACGTGACTTGGCGTATATTGTATAACAAAGGATGGAAGGACAGTAATAAAATTAAGTTAAAATGAAAATCCCAGGATAGAGAAATATTTTACATGTACTTATATAATATTTCTGACACTAACTCTCGTCGTTTTGGTAATCTCAGGAATTTATCTCGAAGAAACCGCACGGCTGTCACTACAAGTATCGGTATTTGCGAAATTAAGTTTCCTCTCGAGTTTTACTATTTAAGATATCGGAGAGACCGGCGGCCGCGAGACAGATCGGAATTTCCGCAGTTTCTTAGCCACGTCTCCGTCGTAACCGTAAGTTATTTCATGACGCAGATAATACTGTACTCTTCTGATAATATTTATGGAATTCGCTTCTATTGTGTGTCTGCGAAATACCACCACCAACCGCCGGCTATGAAATACCTAAGTCAGTAATCTTCAAAATGTCTTTGCGATATCGGTTAAAACATGATTACAATCCGCACTGTTTCTCCTCGAGAATATCTCCTTTTAACATTCTTAGCGTTTAAACGTTCTACAGTAATAAATTTACACACACATTCTACGCACGTTATGTAACAACGTTATGTAACAAATCACAGAATATATATATCTAAAATTTCTTTTAAAAAACAATAGTAATTAAAAATAAATTATAATGATTTAAAATCATTAAAGATTTGCATTTTCTTAAGAGAAAATAATGTCTAAATTGCACGTGTAGGCGCAATTGTAAAATTTTTCCATTGTCATACAAAGTTTCGTTAATGTTTTTATTTTCTCTTAAAAATTTAAGACAAGTAGCATTAAAAGTAATTTTATTATTTGATAACGAATAAAAAGTACGCATGATTAGAGTTAAAATTTTGGATAGCGCGGTGATATCTCACGTTGTACATGCGACGGATGACTCTACGACCACAATAAGTCTTCATAAGCGGTATCCCATAATTTTCCACTCTGATTGAACGTTACGATCCGTTTACCGCATGTACGTAGACCCCTTTTACTGTCGAAAAACGAATGAAAAAGGGCGCATTTTTCCGTGGCTCGACGACGGTCCTCTCACCGGTGTGTCATCAGCCGTAAATGCGCCCATAACTTCCCGCTTATTTTTCTCGAAGCGCATCCTTATTTTTTCACAGTTTATTTACCGGATTCCGCGTCACATAATTTTCCACTTTATAGCGCGGGAGAAAATTCAGCGAAGCTGCGAATTACCCTGCGTTCCTGGCACGAAATAGCGATCAAGTATAATCAATCCATTTTACACGTTGGAATTTTCTGTAATTTTTTATCACGATACGTACAACGTATTAACGCTTAGGCTAACACAAGTTATGCATGAGGCGGCAAATTTAGAGGGGCGATATTTTTGAAAAAAGTGTCTAAAAAATTGCTAGTTTCTGCCAGATTAAAAAAATTGCCCGTCGAAGACAATAACTAACAGAATATAAAATTTAGATTTTATATAGTGAGGAGGGGGGCAATGACTTAATTGCATAGGGATGGTATGAGTCCGGCTCTAGTTGAATATTAGAATACTAAAGCAAATGTGATTTCAAGTGCAACCTCTGAAATTATTTGACCAGAACAAAGCAGCATTTTCTTGTGATTTCTAAAATAATTCGTTAATTCTTGTAAAATAGAAATAATTTTATTTTCTAGAATAGTGACAATTCAATTTTATAGGAATGTTAAGCAAAATAATATTTTTGCAATATATAGTTCGACGACGTATAGGTACCCGATTCTATAGGTACCGTTATTCTTCACATATGTCGCAGATTATACGTGACAAGAGAAAATTGATATAATATACTTAATAAATGTAACAAATCGATTCATTATACTCACTCCAGCGCTTTTAAATAAACGAAATAGATACTGATCAAATTCCGAGTGACCGTAATAATATTGTAATAAAGCATAGTACGTACTCACAGGATTATTTCTGTTTTTGGCATTAATTTTGCTTATTCACAAAGGACGCGATGTGTAATGCTCATATTCATGTGTTATTCATACGCTTTACTATTTTATGATCTACTTTTATAAATAATTCAGTGCGCGCCTGTAATTTTCACTTTTTAATATTTTTTAAAACATATTGCAATATTTCATACATTTCCTGTTCAAAATGAGGCAGAATGAATAATTTCTTCTTATGAAATTAGCATCTTTATGGAATGTAACTTTTATAATTTGCTTAAAAATTGGCAATAAAAATTATTATATTATCGCGTTATGTCGTGAGTTTCACATCCACATTATCGCAACGAAAATTCTATACGTCGTCGCGCGATTGAAGCTAAATTCCGGGCAAGTTATTGATGAGAAGCGTGCACAAAATTGCAGATTTACATGCAACTGTGCGATCAGCATCTGCATCCCGCGCGCATATCAAAATACCTCAACACAAGTCACAAGAGTATAAAGAAGAGTAAAACAGGCAATAGAATTTACTGCTACTAGAATCTCCTCGAGACATAACAATGTAGCATACAATGGCTGCCAAAAGTTTTCGGCCAACGTACATAATTTTACGATAATTTTTATCAATCTGTTTTTCAATTTTCTAAATTAATAAAATTCTTATTATAATCAAAAACAATTCTATCAAAAATATTCGCTCGTGTATGTAAAAAACAATCGCAAAGAGAATTAAGGCTAAGGAACAGCAATAAATACAGTCTCTTGCTTTAATTTATAAAACTATATACAGTCATTTAAAAAATATGTGTCACACATTACGCAGACCGTTTCGACACACGGTGTCTTTATCAGCTGCAAGGTTTTAATATTAAGTTCTTGTTATAATTAAGAACATATGATACTTGATATTCACTCAAAGAATTATGTAATCTCGTTAAACTAAATGTAAACATTAGGGTTCGCATAAAATTTCTAAAGTCGGGTCTTAAATTAGACATAGTCCTTCCACAATAATCATGCGTTGACTATGTCTATGTTAGCGTTTCAAACAATTAGAGAGAGCGAAGTATTTTTATAATTTGTATAATTTTTCTTTATTCTGCTGGATCCTTCATGTAATTTTTCATTATATTTGTTTTACCATACTGACTAATTTATGTAAACATTGATAATGATCCGATCGTGATCGAAACGTTTGTTTTTCTATTAAAGTTTATAATTATAATATATTTTTAACTTAATGATATAATTGTTTATTTTTCACTTTTAAATTATAACGATTGATTTTTGGCTCGTAGCCCCTTTTTCTTTATTGCGTTTTTTAAGAACATAATATTTTAAATACTAAAATATATTAAGTATACTTATATACTAGATATTTATTTGTAAAGATTCATTATCCGAACAATATAATAAAATTATTCATTGAACCGGAAACTTTTGGCCACCACTGTATATAAAATTCTTCCGTCGCTACTTTTCAATAAAAAGAAATTTACCAGTCCTCAGTCTATCTCTTTATCAAAACACGAATAGAACGGCATAACAAGCTGGACAAAACCGGGCTTGATATCTATGAGTTAACCACCCCGGCGAGGGTGGTTAACTCACAGATATCAAGCCTTCCGAGCGCGCGTGCAATCCTAATGACGGCAATTTTATCGTGCTGTCGTGTAAAGAGCGAGTGTACGCGCGGAGGAAGCGCGCGATGCTATCCCGGCGTGCTCGAACTTCGCGTTGAAGTCACGCGATCAGATAAACTTGAAGGATTAACAGTTAAACCGCCGGTGTAAACGGGGCGCGAAGAGTCAGAGTGAAAAGAGCGTGCGCTGTCTACGCCGTCCGGGGAGGGTGGTTCGGTAGATTTAAGGGCGGCGTGCAGGGCGAGGACCGGTAAGCTATGGAATGTACGAGGACAGTGGCGGCATGTTGGCGCGTCATGTCGAGAGCCGAAAGTCCGCGAAACAATATCCGAGCTTTCCATCCACCTTCCTCGTCCCGTCTGGCCATGCCGTACCGGTTTTTCGTATCCTCTTTTCCGCCGTTCTTCCGGGGATGTTCTTGTCACAGATTGCGCACGGTTGGGATTATGGATTTACCTTGATAAATGAGGACTCGATATCAGAGGCGTAACTCTGGGATGAAGATCGCGTTGCTTTAAATTATAAGTCTGCGGGTTTGATTTCTCCTGAGATATTATTATTATACAGGAGTATCTCTCTTCGATACTTGAAACTCTTATTATATTCCTTGGTACAGTTTAAAGGATGAGTCGTCTATATTAAATGATCGGTATTACTTCCATTGCAAAAATTCGATTACAGATTTTTAATAATTTGAAATATATTAGACGTGCGCAGTCTTTCCAGTTTCAATTAATTACTTCTTCACGGTTTCAACTTATTACAAAAGAAAAACGAAAATAACTATTTTTTCAATAAAAAAAGGATGCACACACAAAAATATTTTAAAAAATTATTGCTAATGTAAGTAATTTTAAAAACTGTTCAAAATTTCTTCGCTCTTGAGTTTCCAATAATGTGTAGTTTCTTCTAAATCAGACGATACGAGTTGGCTGCCGTCAAAAAATCGCTACGAAACAATAGGAAAGATCGTCAGGGCATCACGTCTCTGGTTAAAAGACCGTGAAACAATATCTAATCTGACCGCCAGCCAGCCGTTATCTCTTTTCTTGCTCCCCATCATCCCAGCCCCACGTACTCCTGTGTCTCGTATTAGTTATCGTTTATATCAGCCGACCAGACAAAACGCGCCGTCCGGAATTGGGTGAGCCATCTGTTGCCAGACATGATCGATAAAAGTCTGCCAAGTGTTATCAGTGCTAAACTGCTATTTAGACGGGCTGCCGCACCCTCTCTTCCACTTCTACTTCTTCTTATAGTTCTTCTAACCACCGGCACCGGTCTACCGCAACCTGTCTCTTCGTTCACAGTAGCTGTATATAGGGTGTCGTAGACTTACCGAGATAAATTTTACTCCCGAAGGAATTGTTTGACCGCTGCGGAATCGATTTTCAAATCCCCAAACAAAAAAATCACAGACGAATGTAATTGCGAAAATGTTTTATATATCGCGAAAAAAAAAGTCTCCGCGCATTCAAAATCATGAATTTTCCACGCGGAGGAAAAGGTGAAATTTTTGCGCAGAGAATTTACGTCATATTCGGATTAAATTCATTAGCAATATTGCTGAGTGGAGTTGACCGAGCAAAAGGAAAATTAGGATGGAAACTGCGCCTCGCTACACGGTTTGAGCGCCCCGTAATGAGTAAGTAGCAAAATGGCTAGTAGAGAGCACATCTAATTCAATATCATTGAAACACGATCTTGTCAATTAGCTCTGTGATTTCGGTATTTAGTAGCTTCGTCGAAGCTATATAATCAATATAGGAGTTAGACATTCTAATGTTACACGAATCCGATTACGTTAATATAATTCTGCTCATATATACGAAACAAGACATCTCAACATTTAACATTTAATCAAATTTCATCAGTTATTTCGGCCGATTTGAACCTATTTTGAAGTACTATGTATGTTTTTCTTGTAAAATATAATTTGAGAACCTATTTAGGAAGACTTACTTAATAAAAGCAGTAATTACGAAGTTCTCAATATCTCCTGATTAATATACGAGTAGATAGAATTTAATCATATGAGAATTATGTTAGAGCTATAGTACGTCAAACTAGTATAGGAAATTAACGTCGATTATTTCCTAGAGCAAACCATACCGATTGATCTCCTAACATACGAGAGATAATGGTGTCTCATATCGTTGTATCCCTTCTCCCCTCCCCCGCAACATCATGTTTCCCACTATCACGTATCGACTTGCTCATCATTCGCTCGTTGAATTTCAATGGAACGTGCCACGGATATTAAGTATCGCTGAAAAATACGCGAGAAATGTCAAAGACAAGGATATATTCAGGGGAAGTTCATGTGATAAATATTTAAAAAATATCTCATATCGCATATATCTCACACCTAAAAAAGAATTTCTGAAGATAAAAAGAAAAAAGGAGAGAACCGAGTCAATTCGTTTTCTATCGCGCGCAACAATAGCATTGCACGAAATTCCAAAAAAGGATTCTCACTTCACTTTTATTCACCTCGCGTGTGTCGAATGACATTGAGTGTAAAGACATCGTGCGATACCCTCCATCGAACTTCTACACATGCGGAAAAAAATGATATCTACTCACACCGGATCGCACCGACTACTGGCTGACCACAGTTGAAATAATGTTTCGACGGTCGTGCCTTGAATTCGATAGCGAAGAAACTGCAAGCTTGGCGCTCTCATTGCACGTGCGTAACAGAAGTATCGACAACTCTAACGTTCTTCACATCGACTCGACAACTTGTAAAAGATCGCGTTTAATCCTCGCTTTTATTTAACTCTTTTTGTCTCTTTTTCTAAGTACAGCAATTTGTTCAAAATAGACTTAAAAACAAAAATGAGAGAGATAAAGAGAGATTTAGAAAATAGAGTTTAAGTTTTGAACTTTTTAAATAATTGGAAGAATTTCTAGAATACAATATATTCTAAATTAATACACAGATTAGCTAAAAAAAAAATAGTTCTTCTCTTTTTCCGAAAAATTTAATTTTTCGAGTTGTGTCATTTTTGAAGTAAGGGAACTGTTATCCAGAAAAATATTGATTAAACTCTTCCCTTCTTATTATCTTTCAGACATGGAGCTACCTAAACATTCCAAAAAGGGCAGCGACCGGCGATCAGAGGATGACGCGAGCGACTCGATTGGCGATCGCGATCACAGATTGAACCACGCGCATCAAGGATCCCTGAGGGAAACAGGATCGACTCTGGAACCAGCCTTCGACGAGGACAACAATTCAGCGTCGAGAGACAACTCGCCGCCGGCGACGATCGGCATCGTCCTGATCATGCTGCACCACTTGGTCGCTTCGACGTAAGATAGACGTAACCTATTTGCCCTTAAACGCAAACTACGTTTACCACGAGCTCGATTCGCTAACCTAAGGAAACTCCGAGATAGCGGCAGAGTAGCTCCGTCGCCTCGCGTTCTCGGCAATCCACGACATTATTGTCAAATCTCATCGATAACATGTCAACCCTGACGGAAAATTAATCAATGTTTTAAACGGAAGCGATTACTGTACTGAATGATACACATTCGTAAATATAACAAGGCTCACTAAACCGTTAAACAAAATTCTTCTGCAGAAATCGGAAGGTAAATTGACACGGACATCTCGACTATTATTTTAATCCTTTGCGTGATAACGTTTTATGGGTCCAATTTCTTTTAAATGAAAACACAATTATGTTTTCATTATTTTATTTGCGACAAATGACAGATTAAAATTACATATGTATGGATTCGGAATCTCTATCAACGTCAACTCTACGCGGTAATTAAATATTGCCGGTTCATTATATAATATGATTTCGGTGATGAAAAAAAGCGCATTTCATGAAATTTAAATATGATATGTGAGAACGAATGTTAATAATAATGTTCACATTCACATAGAAATAACGGAAACTTGGGAAGCTCAAAAAGCACCGAATTAATGAACAACATGTTAAATTAAGTAATACAACGCGTATCACGTGAACGGAGCAAGCCGACTACTAACGCACGACAATGCAATATGGATGACTCTTTTATATTTAAAGGAGACATTTTTAGTAAAGTGTCAATTTTGCTGTTTTACTTATCTTCGCATGTTATTTATGTATAAGATATACTGTGAAGTTTGTTATATTCTACTCTTTTATGGCAGCATATAATTTACAATTAAATAACGGAAAATAGAACTCGTTCCTCTTCACGTAAAATTATAATTTATCGATTATTATGAATATCATTGTAACTTATTTGTAACTCATTAGTAAATTAATCTTACACCTCAAAATAATTGATGATCAAAAATATATCCCAAAAAAATTGTTTCCATTATTATTTGTATTATTGAAGACCGACATTATTTGGATTACAAAAACCGCGATTTCTTTTATATACAAGCCAGACGAAACGTTAACGGCAGACTGAAGATCGTGAAATTTTGTTCGCGTCGTCATCGCAAGTTACGGTTACTGCGATTATCCGTCTACAGATTAACGAGGTATCTCGTTAACTAGCCGCGTCTCCGCACCAACAGTGACATAATTATTAAATCGCCATTTTTTTTAACTCGCGTTCGAAATGTCAGATCATGGGCGAAGCGGTTGCATACGAAATTCATTACACAAATGTCGTTCACGTCGAGTGGTCACCGATACTGGAGAGGAAGCGCTCCCGAGAATGACTGCTGTGAGAAATCGCGTGTGTTTAATTAACGCATGAATTTCCATCGAGCAAATTTCACATTAGACGCGATCGAGTGGAACGAACTGCCACGCCGTAAGCATCAGCGCCGATTTTACACGATCGAAAAGCGTAGTAGTATTGGGCCTTCCGTTTGTGTACGTGAATTCGCAATGCGTACACCTCGTATCCCCAAGAAATACGATTTTGTATCACGTACACTCCTCGAATCTCTAAACAGGCACTAGGCGAAGGAACATTCTTGAGAAATTTTACATTGCATTAGTCAACGTTCACTATTTCAACCGCTTTAAGGATATATGAGATGTATAGGTGTTCACAATTTTAACCACTCTAAGGATGTATCGGATATATATTTGCAGGTGTCTTTGTTAGTCACCAAAGTGACTGGAATTGGACATTTATACTTTTCGTATAAAAATAAACATTATTTTCACAAATACAACGTAGAAAAATCTGTAATTTTTTTCATAATTTTTCATTTCTTTTAAAAATACATGTAATATATCCTTAAAGATGCCGAGACACTTTTTTTATTATTAAAAAAATCATTATCCTTTATACTTTGTCATTATCCTTTATACTTTATGCAGCTATATTAGTTATATTCGATATCTTTCTATGGAAAAAACATTAGCGTGTATGACGAGGCGGTAATTGAAATTTTTCTCATTAACATATTCACGTGCGAACAATTGGACGGAAATATTTTCATCGGTAATTTCGTTATTAAATTTCTATGTCAATCGAGCCGTATGACAGAGACGTTTCTCTTTTCGACATCTCGACATTACTCAGACAACTACGTCGTTTTTAATTTCTTCAACATGCAACACGGACGTTTCGTGTAGTTTTATTCTCGGTTTATATTCTGTTCTAAAAAATTATATAACGTACTATTACGTTTAAATCAGTCGAGAATATTCTATTAAGCACGAGAAGACTTTCTATTTCTATGCCATGAAAAGAATTTCGCAAGAAGTCGGTGAAAAAACACTGGTACATGCTTTGAGCAAAAAGTAGGGAATAGAATTTTCTAGATAAAACGATGCTTTGTAAATAACTAATTGCCGAACTGCCTGATCATTAGAATTCAAATCTTGGATTATAATAGCTGTTCGATTAATATCACGAGAATCTTCGCATATCAATAAATGGGAGTGCGAAATAATAATAAATAAAATTACTATCATCTTATCGATGTTAAAAGCAAATATTGTTGAAAATGATCTCATTTTTTGCAAAAATTACTAACTATTTGTATAAAAACAAACTTTTACAGGAAAAATCATGCTTCCATTTTTTTTCGAGCTAAATTTTTCATGTCTCATATTAATGTTAGAATTCATTTATAGATAATATTTATGCGGTTCACATACATCTATGCAGATTTTCGGGAAATTTGCGGTTCGCCGAAAATGCGACGGCTCGGTAAACGATTTTTTATACGTAATTTCGGCCCAGTTACAATGAGGCGCGCAGACGAAAATGAAAGTGAGAGATAATTACTCGTTCCGATTAGGAAAACGTGCCAAATGTTCGCCTTCATTATTTTTTCTTTATTTTAGGAAATTTATCATGTTATTTAAAACGGCTCATTATAAATATCGGTATTTCAAGGGTCCACATCGCTTTTCTCCCTCTAAGTCTAATCTTAGATATCCATGTTGTTACCTCCATTCAGGCGGCTTTTCTATAAATGGCACCAAGTGTCGATTGTGCTCCTTTTGAGTTGGCGACATTTACGGAGTAAATCTCTGACGTCTTGGAAATGTTCATATGCGAAAACAACTAAGCGACGAAAGAATGATCAATCCATCTTTTTGTATAAATGTATATATATTTTCGAATTAACATTTATTAATCCGATATTATTAATAGTTAAGTCTCAAGTCCTGTAATCCTGATTTATTGAGTAGATTAAGAGATCCTATAACTTTACTGTAAATTACAGCACAAAAAGCTATTACATTTCCTAGGGAGAACTTTAGAATCTTATTTCTCAGTTTTGACATAAAGGCACTCAGGTCCTTTTACATAAAAGTCGTCCATTTAATGGGACAATGAATAACGTCGGTAGACAAAGGATATGATGCTTTACAACGACAACACTTTTACTACCGCTCATTGTCGACGGCGTTGTCAATTACGTTATCCGACAGTCACGTTGTGGAATGGACGATTAACGCGTATGGAGGTTAAATATTTTATACTTGTGAAATACGAAGAATAGCGTACGGTTTGTCAATACGAACACCGTTTTCACAAAGGTATAATACCGTATAACAAAATAAAATAGTTCTTTTCTGGTCCCTTCTTCACGTGACATTAAATTAAATATTGTACATCATTACACATAATTCAATAATAAATATGATTATGAAAAGTTTGCAGTGTCATTATAATATAATCACACTAATAATTTGTTTTGTTCTACTGACACGTTTCGTAGACATGTTCTCTTCTTTCCTACTATAAATTCATCGCGATCGCGGTGACATATTCCACATGACAATGATAAAATATTAATAAATTCACACAGAATTAATCACGCGATATCATTAAATAATTCATAAAAAGGCTAGTATCCGTAAAATTATTGTAAATCGATTGTAAATTTAGCTAATTCACATTGCACTTGAATTTGGTTTACTTAACTTATTTATAATATATTCGTATATTTCCGTGTTAAATCATAATGAATATAAATGAATTATAAGTTCATGAATCTGATTGTTTTGTTATCAAAGCTTGAAGAGCTAATTTCTGTACAGCTATCGATCGTCATGGTACAAGTTAGAGGAGTATTGCGATGTCGTGACATCGGAAACAATATTAGTATAATCATACTATCCTGATCGTCGATAGATTTCGTATTTAATGTCACGTGAAAATGGGTCAAAGCGTCAATCGCCGCACGATCAAGACATAGTACGATTGTTTTGTTATTTATTCGCAATTGGGCCTCATCATAGTCACAATAAGTGAGTGTATATGCCTGTTTTGCGTGCGTGCCTGCGTGTACATGCGTGTGTGTGCCATGTGAGAGAAAACATCGCGATGTCTAATTATTAATGGAAAGCGGGAAAACGTCTATGTGTAGATTGTGTAAATTACGGAATAGGGTTTATCGAATTGTTGATCGTAGGTGTGTTTATATATAATATATACAAGGATTATATAATATATATAAATATATATATAAATATATCTAAAGAATAAGTCGAAATAAAAAAAAATAAAAATCAAATCGTAATTGAAATCGGCCTTTTGCGCGTTAGGGCGGATAACTACGAGCCTTCGTGGCTCAAAGTTATCGACTTCTGTTGATTCTGATCATTGTTGATTATCATTGTTATAGCTGCCAACGCTTTTTAAAGATGAGTCGATTACTCATCACTCCGTAAATCATCCTTATCACGATAAAACAAGAGATAAGAAATAATAAAGATCATACGTACATACAGCACTACATTGTGCAATATATTATATCATTTGACAATTGAGAAAACAATTGCGAAAACGTCTCCATTTTTGATTTTTAATGATTTGTAATATTTTTATAAAGTGGGTTACGAAAATTATACACAGACAGAGAATAACAACATTAATACCAATTCAATTTTATCTCTTCAGATGTATTATATGTCACGTTTTCGATGCAATTTAATTTTACAAATTTGAAAAAGTCAAAGAGAAGATACAAAGATAATGTATTAAATTATATTAACTCATTTATCATGTTATCATAGTAAATTAAATTTTCTATTTAGCGAAATCTCGGCAGATTTTGACCCATACATTTTTATACGTGACACACATAAGATGTGTAAAGATATAGTATGAGAGAAATTGTTGAATTTTTTAAGACACGTTTGAAAATGTTTGCGCAGTTAAAGAATTAAGACGACGCACGAAGTGATGCGCGCGGATTGCGTCGTGAATTAACATATCATTTATTATATATTTAATTGATTCGAGCATGGTTTCGTGATGTTTTACTTACATATCGGCGAATCTTCGTGCGCTTTGATCGTTCTCGTGGATTTCCAATCGCTCGAATTCATCAACGGGCGTCGCGTATATGGGAGCACATAGAAGTATCGATATATTCAACGCCTTTACTTAAATTGTTAAAGTAAAAAAAATATCGGATGTGCCGAGCTAAGCATGCTGGACAGCATCGACACCCGATATTCTTGCCAGCGTCGAATATCGATACTTTTAGGCTCCTCTGCTCATCATATCGCGCCGAGACAGTCCACTTTGTCGTATCTGAAACAATGTAAAAAGTGCTTTTAGTACGATTAGAGTCGAGGCGATAGAGAGAGCTCGTGCGATTTCCCTTGGAGCTCGATCACGCTGGCTCTTTTAAGGACGAGAGAATTAATCGGCGATTCGGAAAGGACGGCTAGCCTTTAAAAGGGATGTCTCACAACGCTGTCCTCGTACGAGTGGCCGACCTTAATATATTTTGCACTATGTATACATAGATATGATACAGAATGGCGATCTATCCTCCCCACAAATACCCCTATTGTGAATACTACCGTCTTCGATCCCTATTTCTCCTTCCCCGCTGCCTTTCCCAAATCCCGTCCTCCTCGAAATGAAAAATGTTTAGTCAACGGCGGCGCATCGCACACTGTACAATAATCTCACGCGCGTGCATATGTTATATAAATACGATATACGTACGATTAATGATATGCATACCTGTGCGTCGATGTAATTAATTACTGTCCCCCCTCCCCCGTAATACTCCAAGTATGAAACGCAACTTGTACCAAGCCAAGCCACGACTTATCAAAATATTGTCGCCAACGGAGGTATATACATATTATATATATAGACGAATAAAGAGACGATTAATGTACATCACAGTCATTATCTTTATTTGACGTTTTACCTCTAAATTACCAAGTATTGATTTACTTAAGATTTGCCGAAAAATATGTAAAGAAGTAATTTAAATTTTCGATAATAGCTCGATTATTTTATACGTGTTTATCTCAAATTAGCTCATTATGCGGCTAACCTAATTAGACTTTGTTGATTTCTACGGTGGATCGATACTACCAAAGAAATTAATATCTCGCGAGAGACTGCAAAAGATTGATAGAAGTAATCGATATCCTACGTGGGAAGAGAAAAGCCACGGCATTACTACGTCATTACAAGCACTAGGCAATATGTTCATTACGTTATCGTTGATTACATGACGTTAATCGTGTATGGAAACCAGTCGATCAAAATTCCACAGCACGTGGACGCGTACGGATATATGCCGATGCGGTAGTCATATAAAGTGTATATGCTATACAATGCGATTATGGCTGATAATTATTCGATTTAATGAGCTGCTAGAGATGCCAAAATAGCATTGAGGTGCATTCTCGATTGCCAATACGTTACTGTCGGGAAAAGGATGAATTATTTTCAGAATTAAATCTATTTTCCAAGCGAAAGACAATTTTGACAATTTTAAAAAACTAATAATATACGTAAGTGAATTATGATAAAATTTTCGAGATTAACGAATTAATATAATTATTTTATTGGTTGTAATATTAGTTGTAACAAGTTTCTAATATTCAAAATGAGGTAAGTATATAATTAGATATTGACTTTCTTTTTCACTGCTTGCTTAAGAAATAAACTTGTTATTTATAAATAAATAACTTCGAATAAGAGTATCATCATTTTAGAAATAGTGAATTCATAAGATGGAAATTATAAAATCATCCTAGATGTCTTATTACAGATTAAAAGTGAAATATATTAGCTAACGATTTAATTTCGCTTATGATGTAGTAATTAAATTATGATGTTGAATACGACGTTATTGATTATGAGAAGAGAACTACCTTTTGATTATAATACGTGTCGGTGTAGTGGAACTTTTAATTGTACAAACAATTTATATCACAGAGATGCTAATATCAACTCGCTCACGCATACTCGCGCACGTCCGGCGTATTCAATTTCGATCGGGATTACAATTTCGAATATGACTCTCGTAATTGCGGAGACTAATTAATGACTATTATGAGAATTAATTGGAACGTGACTCCGTGTCGCATATTTTAATGCAGACGATTATACGTTAGCAAATCGCTAAAAATTTGTATTTCCACTGTGCATATACATAAATCAAAAGATATTAGGTATAAGAGAAAAGAGAATGACAATGTTGAAATTCTATAATGATCGTCATATTTGCTAATTATTGTTATGTTCTGCTTTATTTAATTTTTAACTAATTAATATAAAATTGTCACACAACACATATTTATAACATTTTCATAAAATATACAGTTATCAACTATAATATTATCAACTTATTTTATTTTATGTTTAAGCATGAATTACATTGAATACATATAATACAATCACATTTTATCCTTATACATTTTCTTAATTTGTATATTTATACAGTAATTAATTTAATTTTTATTACATTATTATTATGTATATATAGTTACTTTCTTAATAAAAGTTAAAATAAAACACAATTTTTTTTTAATCTACTAAAAATCTTTAATAATGCCTGCTAAAAATTGTAATCGCATTCTCTCTCTCTCTCTCTCTCTTTCTCTCTATACTAGAGATAAATCATTACCATTACCCAAATGTTATATAAAAAACTGATATCAATCATAATTATCAAAAAGATTACAAATAAATGTCTAATATTATTAATAAGAAATCGAAAATATGACAAATAGCTAATGAAAATAAGAAAGAAATAAATTAGAATATTCTTAGTCTTCTTGATTTTGGATTACGGATTAATGTAGTCCAAAATTAAGAGCATGAGTGTAATATGAGGCGGGTAACAGATACGTTACATCCGAGCGAGTTTTCGAGCGAGCTTTCGAGCTTAGCGCCCAATGAGCAAGTAAATTGCAGGTACAGCGTACCTGCGGGCCCTCGATGATTATTCAATTTAATGAGCTATTGTAGACGCCCTCTGGAACGTGACGTTTACACCGCAACCGGTTTCCGTGCCGCGAACGATTGGCCGTTCATGCTCAACGAGTTCGCGGATCGTGCTTCTCTCCTCCTTCCTGTCAATCCTGTTTCTCGCTTCTGCGATCACGCAGGATACGCAAGAGCGAGAAATCCGCGTGCATACGCGCGCTTAGTGCTCGCGTGCACTCGCGGATTTGCGGTGCAGCGCCTCTAGCCGGAATTTCGATGCCGTGACGAACGCGCAACGCGAATCCATTGATAATTAGTAGACACTTCGAGGCGAATTAATCCACGACGAAACGACGAGCTCCGCGCGGCCGGTCATTAATTAAGGACGACGAGCTCCGCGGGAACGATAAATCTACTCGGCATTACAGTAGGATACGTGCGCGTATGCGAGATACAAGAGCTTACGCTTCTCGGCAAAAATTCACGCGAAACCGTCCAATTTGTTGAAACTTTATAGTTTGTAACTTTAAGTATCTTGATAATGAGGTCTCTAGCTAAGTTACCGTTTAAGCGAGATCCACTACAAATTAATTGAACAACAAACTTTTGTTACCAATCTACGCTCTTGACGCTTAAGTCTATAAAATCTCTTAAGTTTCGATATTAAATACCTCGCCAATTAAATCACTCTGTAAATTTCTGCTAAGATAATGTCCGATGATTACTTTTCCTTTCTCGTTATTTGGCTCTTAGTGAGAAAATATTTTTGTACTAAGCAATTCCAGAATATTTTTAGAATATCTTCCAGAAATAATAAATGCTTTGATTTGTTAAAATATGTATAGCTGAGAAAAAAGATTATCCTCCAATTTAAGAATAACCTAATTTGAGTATGTACGATTTACGCGATCTATTATCTTCAGTTCACGTACATAATCAGACATGAGTCCGACGTGATAACCCAAGCTGTTTCCCAAGATTCCGATTGGATCCTACCAAGGAATCGAAAGTACTCAGACAGCCGACGAGGGTGAGCCGCAGGATCTGCCTCTCTCCGGATACGTACATACTAGCCTCGTTTCGAGGCGAGTCACGAACGGGCTGGATGGGCCGTAGTTCGGACTCCTCCGAGAAGTCGGCAGAAAAAGAGTTACCTCGTTAATCCAGATCAGCGAGAAAACGCCGAGAAGGGTGACCGTAGCGGTGGTGCAAAGGCGAGTGCTGATAGTAAAGCGAATGCCGAAGAAAGGACGAAGAAGGCAGGGCCTTTCGAACATCGATGATGGTGAACGAACTAGAAGCATTGAAGATAAATAGAGAGAAAAGGAGAGAGAAAGAGAAGTGGAGACAAGGAACGAAGGGGCATATTGGAAAGGATGGATACCAGGAGAGGATGAAATGGCAGGGAAAGGGTGGGCTGATATTGTAAGTGGCTGCGAATCCTTTATAACTGAGAGAGAACTCTCGCAGGCTGAGCGGAGCGAGCTTGGAATTTTTGATGTAGTAGCGGGCAGATATGAATATCGGAAAGTTTCCAAAGGAATTCCGCAGGGTCGCGAAGCAGACGGGGGTTGCGACGGAATCGAGAGAAGACGAGGAACGGAGGAAATCGGCGGCGGGCAGAGATGATGCCGCACACGCTGCTACGCCTGGAACACAGCGGCAACTTTGAGAAATTGCTGAGAAACCGATAAACTTCGCAGCGGACAAACAACGATTTGAACAGATACATAGATTCCGATATCAAAGCGATGCCACATGTGCATCGCTTCGGATCGCCAAGATGAAGTTCTATGAATGTGATTGCAGTTAAATTTGCCAAACGCTCTTGGGATCTTTATAAAAATAATAAATATAATTATTAGTAATGTTCATGTTTATTAAGTTTAAAGATTTATATATCTAAACTATAAGATTTTTCTTTACAAAAAATTACCACATATTTCTAGATTTAAAAATTACCATAAATGCGCGTTTAATCAGAAAAAGTGATTACATAAATAAGCAAATTTAGATATTCATGTATAAATAAATGCATCGCTTGTCAATTACTAAATCATAAACATATTGACAGATACGTTGATAACTAAATTAATTTTACATTAATTAATGTATATATTAGAGCTCATTCTCAAATTTATAATTATTAGAATTCGTATGACCTCTATAAATTCACGTAGTAATGTAAATAGCACTATCATAAACTTTATGAAAAAAGATTATTTTGTATCAAATGTTTGTATCATTTACTATTTTGGAATTCGAACTATGTTTATATTAAACTTTTGCATTCGATAATCTTTCTATCAGAAATATTTAATTATTATTTAGTAAATAATTCCATGTAAGTTATATTATCGTTCTCGCGGATATACCAGACAAAATACTTTATCAGTATATTGAGGAAGTTTCCCCTAAGGATGTAATCAACTCTTATCGATTGTATTCGTGTGCGCAACAACAGAATAAAGGAAAACTTTGACGCCGTCAATTATGCGTGTAAGCCGGTATTGTTTTAAGCATATTCCTGTGCAAGCGAAGTCAGCTCTTGCCAAACAGCCTCAAACTTGACGCTAATGACCAGTAACTAAACTGCAAGATATTAGGAATTATCGAATATTTAATTTATAATTTTTGCTCATTTGCAAAACCAGTAATAGAGGAGAAGGTGGTATTATGGCTAGTGTACATATTGTAGCCTCCCTTAATATCTCCGCTATTATATAGCGAATCCTAATGATTACTTATGGAATTATTTGTTCAATAGCTCGCCGCTACATCATGATGCTAATATTACCAATACTCAATATCCAGCAATTATTATAACGCATTTTTACTTTCAAGTATTTGGAAACGTTTCTGAGGTATACTTTAGCATTTAATTACACTTACTTCCCCCTCATTTTTCTTAAACTTGAGCATATTATCACATGAATATATGTATTTTTGAATGTTATTTGCTATTTAACATTTTATTTGACTGTATATATTTTGAGTTATGCAAATTTAAACAATACCATGGCATTTTGCTAATGTGGCCTTCTATGAATATTGATTATTCACGATCTCTTTTTTGAGATTTTCATATCAAAATAATTATTTGATAATCGATTGTAGCTCTACTGTTAATCTATAGTTTATATTACGTGTATTATTTTTAGTACTGAGATTTTTAATACTGAGCAGCTTATATGCAGAAGTTATGCGAATGTATATGCATTCATTTGCATACATTTTAAAATGTTTTACTTTTTTTTAATTTTGTAACCAAATACTGTTTTCTAAATAAAACTAATATTTTAAGACTATTTTTATGAAAGGCCACATTACCACCCATTTTTTTCTTCGAGTCATTATGCAATGTTGCCACATTTTTATTAATAGTATTCTAAGTAATAAATATTTCGTAATTTTGAGTCCAGAATCGATTCAACAACATTTTAACAAATGTAATTGTCAAGTTTTAAATTTAAATATTGATTATTAACAAAGTTATTGTGTAAAATATAACTGGGGTGCCATAATACCACCTTCTCCTCTACAATATCTGACAGAAATTCTGATAAATCAAAATCGGAGCAATATTATTGATAAAATAGGAAGTAACAAAAACGTAACGTTTTCTTTTTTTAATAAACGTTAGAAGTACGATATTTACTGATATTTTGTATAAACAACATAAAAATACACATCTCCAAATCAATAAATTCTTCGTCGGGTAGATATGTTGTGTAAAGAGGGCTACCAATATAGATCGCAGACATAGTTCAACGTCCTATGTGTTCTGAGCCGAGCAAGAGGCCGTGTCTATCGATATCATTGTAAATGGATATCCATAGAGACGATCGCATCAAAGATGACCCGAACACGAAGTAATTTTCCGGAATTCAAGCTGACGTACAGGCTCAGAGAATAAGGGATTGCTTTAAAGGTATACGACAGCTCTGGTAAATAATATTTTTAGAATTTATTTGCACGCGACTAAGTGATGTTGAATCAATGCAAAATCAGCACATGGTTAATAGTAAATATGAAATTGTTATTCTATTCATATTATCATATATAATTTTTCTGATATAATTGACCATTGTATGATATAAATAATTATTTTATATTTCTTCTAAAAATAAATCTAAATGTCAGCAAAAAGCAAAGCTTCTACAGACGTATCATCTGTCAGCTTATTTATTTATTGGACTGAATTTTTAGTTGTCATACATATACTATGGATATATGGTATGTCTTCTCCTTTCAAATTATATCTTCTCTCAAATATCTATATGTCTAACAAATAAATAAAATATTTTCTTAGAAATACAGCAATAGCCTTATCAATTATTCTCATTTTTAATTTGCAATATAAAAAACACTCATAATAATTAAGATAAATTTTAAAAAATTGTTCGTATTATGTTCAAGTGTTAATAGTTTTTGATAAACTAAAGTTAGATTGTTTTTTTTTTTACTAGAAGAGATTAATTGAAAAATTTTTTCGTTACATCGATATTTGCGATTTCTCTTCATAAAACGGATCCATATCACTCATCGTTACAAACTCAAATATGGGATATTGTACGATTCAGGCACAGTGACATAACGGCGCACGTGTATAATTGCACGCGACGTCGACGTTTAGTACGGAATAATTCCGGCTTCATATTTCGTGTTCCAACTTTATCTCGCGCCCAGCGGTAACGTTGATGAAACTTTTTATATTTCATCTAACGGTCTGCAATAAGGGACCGTATATAGTTTATGATGGTGACGTATCCAATAGTATCTACGTATACAAGTTTCCATGTCGCTGCACGCGTTTAATGATACTCTAAGCAGAATTATTCAGGATATTATATATCCAATAATATTTGAGCATTCAAGTACACAAAAAGAATTTTGCTGAAATAGTAAAAATTTAAACACAGATCTAAAAATAATTTTGTTTGATTTATCAAAATAATTATGTAGGATGTTTAAATTGTTGAGAATGTTAAAATTTTTTGCAGTATTATCATCGTTTAAGCGTTTTATATTATTTTGATGATCCAACAAAATTATTTTCAGATCTGTATGTAGCTAAATTTTCAAATACTTCAGCAAAATCTTTTTTTCCGTGTAATAACAAAATCGCGAATTTTGGAATATCCTGTATAATTATCGAATGCTTTATTATAATATTTTACTATTATTAATATGTATATTAAGTTAATAAGATAATTTTAGTATTCATAAAAATAATAATAAATAATAACAATTATGTACAGAGAATAGAAAGAAGTAAGTTATTTTAAATTAGCATCGGACTTAAGATAACGGAAAAAGCTTTGTGTAATCCCAGTGAAGAACAATAAATATCCATTCGTATTGATTGGAATGAAAAGCTACTTCGAAAGATCTCTTGCTACGATATCGGAGCAAGACTCAGGTAAAGGATTCTACATTACATTTAATTCTATAGATTTAAGGTTATGCAACTATAAGATTACAGTCATTGTAATTCATTTTTAATATTTATTCCGTACTCATGATCTGTGATCTGTTCCGTATGATAAGCATGGAGTTCGGTATTTATCGGCATGGCACAAGATTGTTGCAGGTATTACGGGCACGGTGCACGTATTACCTGAAGAACCCGAGCAAGGTAAAGAGGAGCGAAGCGAGCTTCGCGCTCTATCGCGAATCTTACCGCGCGTGTAAACTCATAAAGCGTGAAGCACAGTAACCAGACCGGCGTCGTAACGTACCTTAAGACCTCGCAGAGTAAAGGGTAATAATGTCTCGCGTAGCTTCGTTTTTACATCCCGACTGCGCTTAGAATTGCAGACCTTTGAATCAAATCCATTTGAGTCTTTTAAATTGAAAAAAAATTATAATTAATATCGGCTAATCAAGTATATTCTAGAAACTAGGTATATCTTGGCGTTGCCAAGGATAAAGGATACTCGAGATAACTTCGTGTATCCACGATCTGATACACATCCCATACATTGAAATAGCTTTCAATCAACTGGTTCGTCATGCTAAACGCGTCCCATGCGTTGTGATGCATCATCGATACGAAAGGCGGCGTTCGCTGATTACAGCCGTATTTCGAATTTCTGGTTGGGGCGGAGAGAAGGAAGCGCGATAGAGGTATACATATTATGCAAATATGTATGCACTGCCTCACGTCGTGAAATAATGTCGACGGCCGCTGGACGGCGGTCAGCCTAGTGGCCGAGTGCCGATAGCGTTATTATATTATTTCGCTAATGTTATTGCTGTGTGTTATGTGCGGAGCCCAATTAATATAATGCGGACGGGCGGACCGCCGTTTGACCGGATTTGCGCGGGCCTTTGATGCGGCATCCAGCCTGAAATCGACCGCTCGATGATAAAATTGATTAATGTCGCTGTCCTGTCCTGGTAGTTGAGTGACTTGGATCTCGCAGATACAATGCAAAGGATGCGTTGCTGATGGAAAACCGATGTACAGTGAAGCGCGTCTTACAAATGTAAAAATATTACGGAGTGCTGTAACTCTAGCGAGAAGAATATTACGGATAAGGCATAATATCATTATTACATTTTCATCTCAATTTTCAATTTCCGCATGCGACGCACACGCAGCGGCGAATTGTATATATATGAATGTAATGTTCGGGGAAAATATCAACACATTAGCTACCGAAAGCGCGAAGTCGCAGAAATTGTTTTGGATAATTTCAAGTTACTCGCAAACTCCAAGAAGGAACGCTTCTATAAGTGGGACGTAAAAGGACATAAAAATCCACGACGGAAGTTCGTTTGTTTCCAAAGTGAAGCGGGGAAATATTCTCCACGTCCGCGGACTTCCTTCGACGGCGCAAACTTCAGAGATCGAACACGTCAAACTTTGAATAACGAACCAGCTGCTAATGAGCACCGTTCATTGTACCTGGAATGCGTTACCCGCGCGCGCAGATCCCTGGGCGATATTAAATATTTGATCAATATCCCGATCGTACGGCGCATTGCCCGCGTCGCCGTCGCTCGCCTGTGATCTGTTATCCGATTACTTTGCAATCGGTTTTATCCGCAAATGGAATCGAAGATCGCCGCGGCAAGTCGGCGATTAAAAGCTCGCTTGTGCGTGCGAACGTATTAAAGCTCGCAAACCGATAAGCGAGCCTCGCGCTCCACCGGTTGTCTTTTAATTAACAAGTCGGTGTTCTGCTCGTAAAAAATACTGGCCACAAGTGCGCTTTTTGCTGGCATGATGTTTCGTTTTATTACATGTTTTAATTGTTTTATGGATTCGTTATTTTAATTCTAATTGAACGCAGTCTTGTGTCCTTCTTTCTTGATCTGTTTCTTCATTTGGCAATAAGTTAAAATCACTCCCCGTAATTAAATTAAGCCTTGACAAGTGAAAATTTTGTTTAAACTTAACAAATCGTCTGACATATTGTATAAATAAAAAAAATGTGAGAAAGACTAGCTGTTAAATTAACTACACAGAGAGAAAAATGTTTGGTATTTGTAACTATAATTATATATTACTATAATTATGATTATTACTACTATAATAATAATAACAATAACTATATATATAGTTCCAGCAACAAATGTTATAATTGGCAACCTAAAATGACTATAATTATAGTTGTTATAACCATAAAATAAGTAATATATAATTATAGTTACAAATACCAAACATTTTTCTCTCTATGTAGAAAGACTAGATGTTAAATACTCAACACTACAATAGTAGTTTCTTGTTATTTATTACAAAATTTAAATCGTACTTGCACAATTTTCAAATTTTAAATCCGATAGTCGCTACTAACGATCATAATTCAAACGCATCTGCCAAGTAAAGAGGAATCCTAGAGGTAAGTTCTTAACGAGCGTTTCTTAATGATCTTAAAATCGC
Source organism: Mycetomoellerius zeteki (assembly GCF_001594055.1). NCBI lineage: Eukaryota > Metazoa > Arthropoda > Insecta > Hymenoptera > Formicidae > Mycetomoellerius > Mycetomoellerius zeteki. Next base: position 1,550,650 of record NW_017255965.1, read on the forward strand.
GTGCACTCAGAGGGATAATTACAAAAAAACGGCGTCATGATATTTCACCGGGAATCCCTTTTTTTCGCCACGTCCTCGATTTTTCCTCCTCGATTCTAACTTGCCGCGTGACTCGCGATTAGCATTCGTGGTATCTACAGCGTGCGACCGTTCATCTCTCATCTCTCGTTGCTTATAATCCGCCTCTTACTCATTCATGGCAAACGATGCCCACCGAGGACAACGACGTCGCCGTTGAGATTGGAGCGCGACAAGTAGCCGGCAAGAGAGCGAGTTAACGGGAGGAGTGACAGAGACAAATCCGCGCGGCGCGGATGGATGTGTGTGCGGGTTTTAATTATTTCCACGAGATGAGATTTCGCCACGGCGACTAGTATTGAGCGTTAGTCCGGTGTAAATTCCGGGATCCCGGGCTAATCGGCATAATTCCACGGAATCCGTAATGGACTTTGGGAATGGGCGCTGGATAGGACACTGCACTGACAACGTCCACCCTGCCTCCACAACCAATCCCCTCTCGACAGAGCCGTTTTATCCATCGAGTATCTGTGCGCGTAGTATTTATGTAGTGCAGCGTAAGCTTCACATAGATTTGCCAAAAGTTTTTATTTTCACAGGAAGCATTGTTTCAAAATGAAATTACGAAGAAAACATGAGTCAACATCAGATATATTAAATAATTAAATATATAATATAGATTGATTAAAACTAATCTCAATTCGGTAGAAATCTTATTTAATTTGCGTTCTTATTTAATTTGTTTTTATTAGTTGTGCAATAAATTATTTTAACAATATTAAAAATTTCAATTCTAAAATCAAATTTTTTATATATAGCATAAAAAAATTATTTAATAAAAATCTTAAAATAGCCTAATTCTTCCTCTGGCATCTCTTATTTCTTATCGAAAAGTGTTCGTTTCAATTTTCTGTGCAATGTGCACGTATACGTGTAAGAGAAGGAGGGTGACTGTCACCCTCCTTCCTCTATTCGTACCACACAGCAAATTAGATCTTTTCGCTATCCGCTGACCAACTGTAAAGAGCTTAACGCAATAGATTCGCCGACTGTCCAGAAAATCTAACCAAGCGCGATCGAGTTTCGGCCATTATATTTCGCCGCAAACTCCTTCGTACATCGCATCTCTCGATGCATATTGGCGAAGAGTATCGACGCGTCTCTACGCGCTCAAGATAGTTCATTTATTATAGTAAATAAAAGATACGGAACAAACTTTGTGAGAGTCGGTGATTGAGCCACATCTTATCTACACAAAATCGATAATCTACGCTATTCGTAACTAATGAGAATAATTAGTCTACAATAAATTAGATAATAAAAAAAGAATAAAAGTATTTGATTCTTAAACGGCAAAAATAACACAACGCGCGCGCGCGCGCGCGATAAAAGGTACCGAATCTAAATCAATTACTTATAACCTTTATATAAAGATGAAAAATTATAAAAATATTATGTGTGTAAATGATTTTTTTTCAATCAAAACGTCAGGCATTAAGAAACATAATGGTACCAAGCAAATGTATATATCATTATTAATAAAAAAGCTATAAGAAATGGAAAAAACATTTAAAAAGTATTGGAAAAAGAAAATCAGGTGTACAATATACCGAAAAGGTATTTAAGAGTTGACTGTACGATAAACTAATTATCTTTTTTACGAAAAGTCAATAATGTTAAAGGTCATTAATTCATTATGTTCACGTAATATCAATTTTTGTCTATACAAAATTAAATCCTGTATTTAATAAAAAACTATAAATCTACCTATAAACATGTTTACATTAATCCTTATTAAATTTCTTCACAAAGATTTTTAATATAATAAAGAAATATTATTATAATATATTAACAAAGCAAACTGAATATAACACGAATATGGAATTTGATCATATTCCATGATTGAGACAAATCATTTGCGCTATGCTTATTGGCATTGATCAGTAAATATGGCGTATTATCGCGGATATAGCGTAAACGGTTAACCCCTTCCTCTTGTTTACCCACTAAGCCAATCGAGTCATTCGATTAATCTCTTGCTTATTTTTTATATTATTAATCAATTATTTACTATAGTCGTTATTAATGTATGAGATATTGTATAACATCATTCGGATATTGTGTTTACTGTCATTTCTTAAATACATTATACAAATATTTTATATCATAAATAATTATTTTAATAAATAAATTTTTATTTATATTAGGCTTGAATAAATAATTCCTAATGTCGATTACTATAATATTAAGAACCTTCAAATTTAAAGACGTTCATTGATTAAACCATAACAATCTCATTTGTGCTAAGATATCAATCAAAACTATTATAGTTAATAAGAAACAAGTATAATACATTCTCATTAAATCATAAGTTATTTTAATTTTAGAAGAATTTTAAATTTATTATTTGAACATTGTAAATGTGAACTTTTCTAAGAACGCAGGATTTTTAATCTGAAATTTCTATCACATGCATCTCTGTCATTCTGGAAATTCATGAAAATTGAAACATGAATTACGAATCTGATTGAAGTGTCCAAGAATGATCTAGAACACCAGATTTCGATAAAGCGACGCCTATATCTCTAATGTCCCATTAACTATATGCACGATTACAGGGGATTACATGCAGGATGCATAGAGAGGGAGAGCGATATCCCACGAATAATTCGATGTCGCATTACTACCATTCCACCTGCGCGTCCCTCGTGGTTGGATTGCTACAGGCAGGTAATAGATGGCCTGTGTCCTAAGGTATTTTATATATATATATAGTCAGTAAAATATTTTTGTGTTACCAGTTTAACTAAAGATATAAAAATAATTTCAATTAAAAAAGTTGGTTTAAGATATGAATGGAAATTTTTACATAGATTTCTTTGAGATAGCGTTAAAAATTCTAATGTTTTTCGCAATGCTAGATAAAAAATGTTTACGAGAAAGTAAATAATATCTAAACTTTTTAAAGTCCGCCGTAGTATAGCGCGTGCTTGTAAGCGAGACATTTCCAAATGGATAGGTGGATGCACCGCAAGGAAGGAGCACGAGAGAGAAAGATGGAGACTTGGACAAGCAGCCGACTTGGACAGTTCGACCGGTGGCGTTCAATGCTAATGAAATTCCGCCGGTCGCTTTCATAGATTGTGCAGTCGGCCAAAGCGACTGCAGGTTTGGCATGAGCGCGGACGTCAATGAATGGTCGCACCGGGACTATCGGAATAAACGGTAAAATTGCCTCGAGAACGGCACGTGCGCGCGTAAAGGAGCAGAAATTAATAGCGAAAATTTAATTATCTTATTTATAATCCCGTAGCAAGATGTAGAAAAACGTATTTTCTATAACTGCAGAACATCTATGATATTTCGTACATATTTTCTAACATCTGATTTTATTAGCAACTACCTAATTATTTGTAAAGTATTTGCTTTTTTCTCATATTTTACATCTTAAAATTGCCAATGAAAAAAGAAACGAGAGAGTGGTGAGATGGTTCAATAATTAAAAAAAAAAGTAAGGATGGAATACAAACAATTTTACAAGATTTCTAAAACACAAAGATATTTCCGAAGGGTACAGAATGACGTAAATTCCATGAAATTTCCCACGGAAACGCAACTCTGATAACTCGAGTTTGCTCGAAAGGATGTCGTGCGAATTGCGGAAGTTAATGAAAGAGATCGATGATATATATGTACGCGGAGAGTCAATAGAGAAGCGGAGAGAGCGCAATCCGATCGACAACCGAGTCGAACTTTTAACCGGATAAATGAAAGGAACTGACGGAAAGAATCGTAGGATTTAATAAACATTCCCGGATGGTAATCGGCCGCCGGCAGTAGCTTGGTCTCTCTCTCTCTCTCTCTCTCTCACTCTCTCTCTCTCTCTCTCTCTCTGTTCTGCGCACCGTTTTCCCGGTGAACTCAGATTCCAGGGTAGATTAAACCCGCCGGAGATATGCCGCCGCCGTCGTCGATAAGTGGCTTTAACTTTCAGAAGCTGTTCATAGTTCAGTGCGTACGTAATGAAGATTCGCAAGAAAGTCAAGGTGGGAGCGAAATCACGGTGGACGAAGTCACGACGACGCGTTCGAGGATAATAAAAGTTCTCTCCCGCGGATGGGCGATTCAAACAATTATATTATATGATCTTATTAGTTCGTAGAGCTTTCCGCATGCATGATGATCACTGATCATTTAAGAAAAGAATAACAGTTAATAGTCCCATTTTCAAAGATTGCTTGTCATACACGAGAGAAGAACTGTTTGGCATTTGTAACTATAATTACATATTAGGGGAAGGTCACCGATACTGACATACCACTTTGTTTTTAGACAATATTACTTAAACAATAGGTAAAAATACAACTTCATAAACATAAATACAAACTAAACAGTGTCTTCTATCAGATAGTATAAGCTGTTTTAATAATACTGTTTGCAATTTTGCAATAATTAAGTTATTCGTAAGTTATGCAAAAATGAGCGTCTGACAAAATGGGCTCCAAAACTGACATAGTAGGCAATAATGGCACAACATTCCTATTCTATAAATAAAGATATATCCTATTCTGTAAAGAAAATTAATTTATGAAACTATAAATATTTAAAATGACATAATATTATCAATCATAAAGTCACTATTATAATTACGCAATTTGCAAAAGAACATCGTAAGAATTTTCTTCTCGGATTCATAGAATTTGTTTTTAGCTGATTTGATATAGAGAAATAAGCCACAAATATATGAATTATGAGTTTGTACTTCTTTAATTAGCTAAACAGATCACGTTTTTATTAGTATTAATAAGGTGCAAAGTTAGTTTCTAAGAAATAAAGGGATGTCGCTTTAGGAGACCTATGTCAGTATCGGTGACTTTCCTCTACTATAATTATGATTATGACTGCTATAGTTTAGTAATAATAACTATAATAAGTATAATTCTATCAACCAATATATATATAGTTGGCAACTGAAAATGACTATAATATAGTTGTTACATATAAATATGGTTGAAATTACAAAAAATGATTTAATAATCGTAATGGAAACGGGCAATAGGAGTCAAGCGCGGATGATGTTGCGCCAACAATTTTTTGTAATAATAAAAATCCTTTATTATAAATAACGCTTACATGTTTCGGCTCATTTTTGAGCCTTCTTCAGAGACAAAAACCGTATATGCTACATCTAATGACACTAAGTGTCTGCTATCCGGTGAGCTTCTCCACAAACAGGAATTCAAATCCAATCTACGAATATATCCAATTTTACAGAAAAAATTTTTATACACCCCATGAGGGGGGAAGGGACAGAAAAAATATCAAGAATTATCTAATGTGATCCCAGTGTGAGGAAGCTCACCGTGTTCACAATAATACCGTGTCGCGCAAATGTCCGGACCTTCGAATAATAACGGTAATGTTTGCGACACGATATTATTGTGAACACGGTGAGCTTCCTCACACTGGGATCACATTAGATAATTCTTGATATTTTTTCTGTCCCTTCGCCCCTCATGGGGTGTATAAAAATTTTTTCTGTAAAATTGGATATATTCGTAGATTGGATTTGAATTCCTGTTTGTGGAGAGACTCACCGGATAGCAGACACTTAGTGTCATTAGATGTAACATATACGGTTTTTGTCTCTGAAGAGGGCTCAAAAATGAGCCGAAACATGTAAGCGTTATTTATAATAAAGGATTTTTATTATTACAAAAAATTGTTGGCGCAACATCATCCGCGCTTGACTCCTATTGCCCGTTTCCATTACGATTATTAAATCATTTTTTGTAATTTCATATTATATAAAAATGATTTAAATGATGATATATAATTATAGTTATGTAAATCTTATATTTATTGAAAATTTTTGAATAATTACTGTAGTTGAAAGCTCTTTACAAATTACTTACAGTTGAAAGCTCTTTAAATTAGTTAACATTAAATAGGTTGTTACATTTTCGCATAACTGCATGTTCGATATAATCAGTTTTATGGCCGCAGGATTGGTTTCGCGTAATGGTGCTAACCATGCTGGAAAATGTGATATTTTGATGCGCATAATTATTCATTGTGTCGGGTTTTCAGATAAATTCAAGCAATCTTGAATCCTATTTATTACCTGTGCTATCCGATATTCTCTGCTAGTCAAAACGAAACATTAATATATTTTTTAAGCTAATTTTTTACGAGGTATTATAAAAGGAAAATACAGAAGAAAAATACGTTAATGCATGGCAATTAATAAAATTAATTTTTCCTGATACATAACTTGGATAATAAGTCACATTTCGATTATAAATTTCACCGATCGCCTGTTGCCATTTGAAATTAACGTAGTACATTTTGCATCAATTAAATCAACAGAATGATTGTCGCGATAGGCGTTACGGCCACCCTTTACGTCAAACCATTTGACATTGCCACAGAGAACCATTAGCCATGACATCGCGCACGATTTCGACAATCTTGGGCCCGTTCGCCTTCCTCTTGTAAAGGCCTTTGTAGACCAATCGTGTATCCTATGACGGGAAACTACAGGCGAATACAGACAGAGGGGAGGAAAGAGAACTAGAGAGAGAGAGAGAGGGAGGGAGAGAGAGAGAGAGAGAGAGAGAGAGAGAGAGAGAGACACGCAGTATGCAACAATTGTATACGTATGTACATATATAGTCATGTCAGACATTTACACGATCACACAAGTCGGAGCGACAGCGCACGACGGGTCTTTGACATGTTCTCCGTTACAGCAAAATGTCCCCTTTGTGCACACGCGGATATGACCCGCGTACACACTAGCCAGTAGAACGATAATAGACCGGTTGATGGCTTTGTAAAACAAATAAATCCTCGAAAGATGCAATTGTTAAAAGTTCGACTTATTTGACGCGCAATCATTCAACGTTCGAAACAGTAATATACCTCGATAATCTTTCCCATAATCCAGATTTAATTGAACAGCTTTTAATGTAAAAGGGGAAGCAAATGTCCATTTTATTTCGCATTAGAAACATTTTCTCTCGTGGCCACAAATAAAATTTAACGGACTTTGTCTGCAATTGAGAATATGTAAAGTATTTAACATATTCATGAGCAGAATCATGATGTGAAAGTTATTTAATGTATCAATGGGGAAGTTAGAGAATGTAAAATATAGTAAATCTATCTGTTTACACGGAGATATATTTCGCAAAGCATCGCCGACAACTTCCTCAAATTCGGTTTTGTATTTGAAATTCAAATTGCATGTGTTATCGAATTTGCGTGCTATATAGATATATAACTTGGCGCGGACCTCAATTATAAAAATATTTGATCATAAATCTACGATATAATGGCATGGGGGAGAATTTCCGTTTCATTGTAATATCTCTGAAATATCGTTCGACAAATTTTTCGACGCTGAATCGAGCAATAGTGATACAGCAATGAATACACAAATCGTGCATTCATATCGAATAAACTGAGAGCAATTTTTATCAACTGCGTAATCGATAGTCACCCGTTCGCGTTGATTACTTAATCCTTCACAAAGCCATAGTGATGACAATAACGATAAATTTTTCTTCACACATAGAATTATTAAGTTTATGTATCTTGTACCGCAATTTTTCATTACTATTTGTTTACGTTCGGTTAAACGTAATTAACGTTTTATTTAAATGTTATGTTAAATATTGTATTTCTAAATATGTGCAGGTTAATTGTATCCTTTTTAATAGCAAAAGCGCAATTTATTAACTATATACGCTTTTATGACAAGTTTATTAAGAAACAATTATTCTTCGTTTAAAAATGTCGCACAGCAGATTAATGTTTTTTTTAATCCTTTTATATAATACGATTCCATCTGTTTTGATAAGAATGCTGAACATATGTCAATTTGTTATAAGATCAAACGTGCAAAATTTATGGAAACACATTCAATTATTTATGCGCGCAACATTTATATTGCTATCACTAGCGTAACTTAACCATTGAGCAGACTAAAAGTTATATCCATTTTTATCGGCGTAATAAAAAACAATAAGAAATCTTTAATTGTCCAACATACAATTAATTTAAAAAATATCTTTATTTTTATACCATCGATCTATAGACTAACAAAATTATAAGATTGAGGAATCTTTGAATACACACAGATAAATCATAGGAGAAAGGGGGGTAAGATGACGAAGTGGATAAGATAACGAATTGTTAATTTTTTAAAGATAATAATAGAAGCAGATCCTTAACTCATTAAAGACTTTAGGTAATAATACACAATCTCTTATAGTTTGAATTCAATCCGACTACAAAAATAGATAATATATTAAAAGAAATGTGTTTTGGATGCATTCACTTGTAATTTTGCAGTATTTGTATATAAGGAATGACATAATTATAGTAAATACTTTCATTTTTTTAATAAAATTGCAATATTGTATAACTAAAAGCGAATACAATAACATATTAAATTTTTTTTATTTTTTGCATTACAATAGTTTTATTAATTAAATAAAAATATATGGTAACTGTGTAAGATGACGAATGTCGTGTATGAGTAAGATGACGCTCTCATGCAGGCAGATTGTAGGTTAAGTTATTTAAATCTTATTTTATTTTTGACTACACAGAGTAGTAAGTAGGTATATTTTACTAATAAGTTAATTACGTAATTACTACATACAGTACATACATAAATATAATTATGTTAATGTTTTTTAACGTTTCAATAATTTTATTTTCATAAATTATATAAAGGTTTTATTTTGTTCATATTTTTCTCTAAAACTTCTTATAATATATTAAAACAATATAAACATATTATAATAAATCTTTTTTTACTCATAAAAAGTATATTTTTAACTTAAATTGACTTTTCGTAATTTTATCCACTACTAAAAGTCATCTTACTCATATATGGGGGCAAGATGACGAAATTGACATGTTCTTAAAAAAATATAAATTTTAATGAATTGTAATTTATTTAACAACTTTATAATTTTTACAAATGATAACTAAGAATGTAGTGAACTTGAAAAAAAATTAATCAGTCTCTTTACCTCATCACAGAAATTAGGAAAAATCGACAAACCTTAAGATCGTCATCTTACCCCCCTTTATATGTATACATAAATTGAAATTTTTCTTATTATTAATTTTAACATAAACATTTGTCAAAATTAATGATAATTATGTAACTTTAAACACCTATATTTTCATAGAATTTCATACGGAAGATACTTGTACTTTAGATTAATATTCATTTTTTAATAAAAAATCTGTCTTTGAGAAATGAGAAACCATTGCGTCAACGATAGTTAATTCTTTTAGTACCATCCATATAATCACTAAAGTTCGACCGAAACTTTTACCTGAAAACGAATACTCATTACATGTCAGTTTCGACTGAAATCGTATGTAGCTCTTCTTCATAAATATTAATTTTAATATGTGTAATTATTGTTTCAGTAATTAAATAATGTTTATGAAGAAGATGTACTTATGTTCTTTGGCCAAAATTGACACAATCGAAATTTCGGTTTTTGATTTTGGCTGAAATTTAATTATTATTTCAATAAATTATGATATTTATGAAGAAAAAGTATAAGATATATGGACATGTCTATACATATGGCTTTTATAAGATTCCTATTTTTGGTTTAGGTTGAAATTAACATGTGGAGAGAGAGAGAGAGAGAGAGAGAGAGAGAGAGAGAGAGAGAGAGAGAGAGAGAGAGAGAGAGAGAGAGAGAGAGAGAGAGAGAGAGCCAAGTGTTTTGGCTCAGTTTTGGCAAAAGTTTCGGTCGGACTTTATAAACACTATAAACGCAATCGCGTAAATGATAATCCATCGATACAGACTCGATAAGTAACTAATGCTGACGTAAAATCTGCTTACGCCATTGGCATCGCAGCGATTGATCCTCGCTTTCGCACAACCAAATCCTGCGCTGTGTATAATTCACCGTCGGCCGCGTAGCCGCTTCGGGTGTATCCATATCCCATTTGTATTCGGCATTACGCGCGCATGGATCGCACGGGAAATCGCGTACCTATTTCCGGCAATATCATATCCGTCACGCGGCCGACGGCCAGCGAGAACGTCGGCCTTTGCGGCCGTCGCCTGTGCTCGCGAATTCTGCGATTGTGCGCGCCGCCAAACGTGACGGAAAACACCTGGTCCGGTCGCAAGCGAAACACGGGAGAGGGAGAGAAAAAGTGACCGATAGCCACTCTGCAATCTTTTTGCGGTCAAAATCCATGTGTCATTTCGCGATCGACGTTCCACGAACGTTGGCATCGATCCGGTAACGCAAACCACACGATCGTTTGGAAAATATTTCAACTCGTGCTCCATTTTATGATTTTGATGAAAATTTTATTTTATACAGCATAAAGCTGTAAGTTAATTAATTCTGAATAAGTGACACTAAGGGGTGATCTAATCGACGTGGGAGCCAATCAGAATCATCACTAATTACTATTGATGCTTCTGATAGACAGCTGTTGCGAAGCATTGCGACTGGCGACGGTGTGTTTGCAACTTATTGTAGACCACGCTTATTCAATGAAAAGATATTAAAAAATTTAGAATTGGTGAACATCCATTTTTTAGGATTTAAATTAATATTAACACTTGTTTGAAAATATTTGTGACAATTAAAGTAAGCTACGAAGATGTACACTGAAATACAATATGCATCAATAATTCTTACTTTGGCATATCAAATTTATTAATTTACCAAGCTTCATATGTAGAAATAAAAATTAGTTATTCACTCTTTCAATTCCTAAATAGACGTAATTAGAAACAGAGCATCTCTTGTTTTTCATTATTAAATAGTATAAGCGGCCTGGAGTAAACCGGAATAAATCAGAAATTCGCGAGCATTAAATGGACCAGATTTTGCGCTCTGACATCGTACATCTTTCAACATCGCTGAGAATATGCAAGCACGACGAATTGATTCAAACGCGACGATTTACGCAAACGGATGACGAAAAGCACAACGACCGGTGCGACGCGTCGAATTTCAAACGTCAATCGCCCAAGTCGACACGGTGAACGTTTTGAGAGACAGACATTTAACACGTCGACTTCTATGGACCTAGCTTTGGTACGGGTTGTTTCAAACACACAGCACCGATTTCGTCTTTTCGATGACATAAAGCACGATCGTGTACGCACGAACCTCGATCTGTCGATTACAAAAGCGTCAAAGATACATCGACAAGTCTTTGATGGTAATCCGCGAACTATTGGACCGTGATTAGCTTTCATTAGTGCACACATTGCGATGTATAACGCCCGACATCGATGTCATCATAATTCCATATTGTCGCGCTGATCGATTTCCAATGTAGCTTGATTATACGTATTAGTAGAATTTAGGATGACAAGCAAAAAAATGTTCTTTAACGGAAAAAAATAATTCAGCCTTACCAATGCATAAATTACCGGATATCGGAATATTATTGCATAGCGTAGTTAAAGGGAATGGAACGAAGGAAAAATAAGATATAGGATCCATCAAAGAGATGGAAGTTTCTCGCGTAATATTGGAATTAGCGAAAGTTGTAATTCCCCGGACTTATCGGGGCAACATTATTCATGAATTATGCAGACAATCTTGTAAAGGCTCTAACTATGTAGCGGACGAGTAATTTTAAGTTTTAACGGGGTTGCGCCATGCTACACTTAGCTGGAATAAAGAATGCATGGATTACGTTTCAAACGGAATTCATACTTCTGGGGACTACGATTAAGAATGTCTACAATATAAAAAATAGTTTCTTAACATTTCTTTAGTAATCATAATTTCTATTTCTTCCTTCCTTTTTCAAGAAAATCGTATCTCTTATATATTAACGTACTCTCTAAAAGTGAATTAGTGTATTATTACTGATTACATCAGTTATAAGTGTAGCACTGAAGTTATCAGCGAATATTTACTGTTTTTCAGTAATAATACACTGATTCATTTTAGAGGTTATTGTTTTCTGCAGATTCAGTCTGTAGAAACCATAACTTCTCAAAATGAATCAGTGTATTATTACTGAAAAACAATAAATTTCGCTGATATTACAGTTATAAGTGCAGCACTGAAGTCAGTGATAAATATACTGATTCACTTTTAGAGAGTACACTGAAAAAAAAGATTTACTGCTGCAGCAAATTAGATGGTAAAATATGGCATAGCATTTTTAATTGGCTGCAGCAGCCAATTTTTGATTGCGTTAGCCTATCCGCAATGT
>NW_017255965.1:1562988-1586723 GCF_001594055.1 Mycetomoellerius zeteki
CAGCCAATCTTTTTTTTCAGTGTACGACATGAAAAAGATGGATCAACATTATTTTTTTAAAAGATTAAGATTTTCTTTTTATGAGACGCAGCATTTCTTATTTACGCATGTAGACTTTCCGTAATAACAATCGCAATTTCTTTTGTGTATCTTTAAATATGCACTATGAGAGACCGAAATTGCGAAAGAGAAACGCCAATAACGCGAAACTCCAATCGTTTGCGACGCTATCAGAATTCTATCAGGTGAGAGTTTCAGTAAAACAACAATTTCCAGTTACGCGCGATGGTCTTACGAAGGAAACACACATGTACATACACAAGAAACGCCATTTTCAGAGGTTGCATAACGAAGAAGTAGTTGAATATTGGTATCAATGGGACAGATATGGGGTTTACGCGCGTGCCATGCACCCTCGTCCAATCTCCTTTATGTTCTTTCGGTTTCACAAACTGGTTCGCCTTGTCAGTCGACACCAACACACGTGCGTATGTACGCACGCATGTATCTCGAAATATAGCTTATCCCCGACGTCTGATCTCTCGTGTAGAAGTCGCTTACGAGAGCTGACCGATCCGACTGTTCTCAAAAGGGCGTGATAACGTTCTGTCATCTTGAACTCTACCCTCAAACCTGTCATATAAATACTCCAAAGGAAAACTTCTTTTCTTTTATGTCAGGACAGGGACTCTCATTGCTCTCGTCTTCAATGGTTACTCTCGAATGTAAAGGTGTTTTATGTGTCGATGGAGACCACTGACAATGGACGGACGGTTATCTGATGTTATAGCCCTTGTCCATCCACTATTCGGCGTAGTCGGCAATCTTTTATCGAGAACGTCTCGGGACGTTTCAAGAATCGAGGAACGTAAGCCATAACAACTTTTGTATTTCATTCCAAAAAAGATATTGTAATCTTATGTAATTGTGTTACATGAAATATATTCTTGTAATTTTATATTTATATATTATATTATTTTTTGTGTCTACTTTTACTAAAAAAAAAACATTTCGAAAGAGAAAGAAAATATTATATTATATAAACAATTTCCCTAAAGAAAAATTTTTGAAGACATTTTTCCTAATATTTTTGCAATTTTTTACAGTTTGCTGCCGTCGATATTCATAGAAATATATCTAAAAGTTTTGGACGTTAATTATAATACATAATAACAGGGCCCAGCAATGAAAATTGCATGAGACTCCAATCAATTTACGTTATTATACCGAGATCCTTCTTGATAAGCTTCCTTCGATAAACTTCTTCGTAGAGACGCGACGGCGTGCCTGTTTGATTAAACATTACCTGTCGCGAAAACTGCGAAGAGTAAAAGCCAAAGTATTCGTTTCAGTTCAACGTAGTCTTTCAAACAAAATAATCAAACATCGCAACTTCGATATAGAATAATAATATTTATATAGAATTATTATATTTTTTTGCTATCTTTCAATTGTCAGAATTTACACTTTCGTTAACGTAATCACTTTACTTTCGACAGCTACTTATGAATCACCGCGTCGATCCTCTTTGACGATGCGTGAGCAAAGCTTTTGGTGAGTTGCAGCACAAACAAGCCGCACGAATAGTCCCTCCTTGAAGACCTTCATGATGTAAAACCACGATGGATCCGATATTGCCACCAGAAACTCTCTTAGGCTGATCAGAAACGCGCGGTAAACGCTAGCTGAAGAAAAGCTCCGAGCGTGACCCCGAGCTCGTCGTCTGTGAACCCGGTAGAGGTGCATGGTTCCAGAGGATAACGTCGGTGAGAGGATACCGGAGGCTATTCACGTACCCTTTCCTGGCTCCGCACGAATCGGAGGATGTTAGAGGGTGGTGGATGGACCAGATGCGCTCGTAAAACCATCGTCCCATAAAACCGGCTAGTTTGCCGACTACCGAGACGCGCCCATCAACCGTTCCTTACATGGTCTAATTCCGGAGTGGTCCCACATTCGCACTACTTGCTTGTTTGTGCGTATGCATGAATGCACATGAACATAAACACATGCATACGTACACAGTGCGAAGAATGCGCTTTAAATGAACACGTACGTATGCGTTCCTTTCTCTATATGTAAATTATATGTACACATCGTGTGAAAGTAGTATACGTGCGCGAATAATTCTGGAACATAGATAAATTTCCTAGCATTTATGTTTGCCATGTAAAATTAAATTTTATATGTTTAAGATGCTAATAGTATCATCGATTTGATGATACCAAGATCTTATTTTGACCACATTGATCTTTTCCCCGTATATTTGATTTATTTATATAGTGGTCTAGATTAACGTATTGTTATATTGCTAAAATCTAGGTTAACTTATTATTATTATTATTATTGATAAAATTAAATATTTTTTTGTACTGCAATGAAGTAACTTCTTAATTTATTTTATTAATTAGACTCCAGCACATTTAGCTTCACTGCCAATATCATTAAATAGATTAACATAAGAGTGATCATTTTTTCATTCTTATTCAAGATATTCCATTTTCGGAACTTAATTTTATATTTAGTTCTAACCAAGTGTGAGTAGAATGAAGCAAGCGCTGAATAAGTTACATATCAATTTAATTATTAATTCTGTGAACGCAAACCATTTCAATGACACAGAATTATTCGTGTGGGTGTATATATGATATCACGCAAGTTTCTCGTGAAAGTTACTGGTTTACGGTCGCACTAGTATATAGCGTAGTTATCAGCTTGTAACTTGATAACGCGCCGGCAGCATTGATAGAATCCCGAAGTAATTGTTCGGTCCACGCACGTCGATGCGCGACCGGAATTCGATTGCGCGACGATGCAGCCTACAGTAGTTTCAATCCATCTAAGGGTTGGCAACAGGTAAAACGCGCATATAACCGACCGCGCGCGGTAAGTAACGAAACTCCATAAAGTGGAAAATTGATGTTAGCGAACTACTTTCACTGTAGCCGTAGGATGTCCGGGTTTTTACGCACGTGAACCAGATTTGCTAATTTTCTCGACGTTCATATACTGCTTTCAGCTTGCTTTTACAGAAGCAGTAAAACTATCGTGTCATGATCGTACGATCAAAACATTTTTTTTTTTACTCATTTTTTTAGAATATCTCTTCCGAAACTTTTACCTAAAATAATATATAGATAATAATATTTTTTTCCATAGTTAAACTTTAATCAAAATATGATCATTACTCTGTGATCCAATTGTCTTAACCGAAATAATAAATCGCAAATAATTTTGCAATTATTAAATAATTTCGTTGGAGTCACGAATTTTTATCCAATTTGGATAAAATTAGGATATAATGTATCTTCAACATATGATGTGTGCCAAGTAGTAAGACACTACTCAAAAATAAACAAAAAATCGAAATTGGAAATTTTGACGTCGCTTAAGTACCTTAATAGTTGCTCTATATATCTACAGACTATCCATTAGTTCCGGTAAACGAGTCGAAGTAGCTCAATTGGGAGAGTGTTAAAACCGAAAAAGGTAGTTCCAGCGGCAGCGAGCTTATAGACTCAGAGTGCATAGATTGCTAGTTCTTATGTTTTTTTTCCGTTAAACATGTTCAACGTCGTATAATTATTATATTATTATTTATTTTCTTTGATACATTTATAAATTATTTTAATTATCTAAAAAATTATTCGTGTAACTTTACTATATTAGAATTAATTTTCGATGTGAGATATGGGCAATTGAGAGATATGGGCAAACTCAGTTAAATTTAGCGTATATCTATTTCTGTAATAATATATTTCTATAATAATATATCTAATTCTGTATAATGTTGGATCTTAACACAGCTGGTCACACTAGTCACACAGCTGGTTAAGGAGGTTATTCTCAATACTCGAATTGGCAATCACCTCAACCCACCAAGTAATGAAAACTTCAAATTATAAGCAGTGATGTACGCTAAAGATGACTTAAACAAAATCAAAACGATCATATTAATAAAGAAATAATGTTATAAACTTATTAATTTGGTATTATTATAGAAATTATTACAGAAATAGATATACGCTAAATTTAACTGCGTTAAATTTTTTGCTCTCAATTGCCCATATTTCACATCGAAAATTAATTCTATTGAATCTGAGAGCCTTTGTCAAATTAAAATTTTGATGTTTTATATTTTACTATATTATTTCGTGCATATTATTTCAATCTTCTTGCTATTTTTTTAGTAATATTAGTGTGTCTTACTACTTGACACATATCAGTTATTGAAAATGTACTATGTATATTATCACCAAGTTTGTTCAAGATCGATCACTCTCCAACGTCATACCCTCCCTTCGTTATCTGATGAATATAAGGATTAAATAAGCCATCACTCGAAATTGAATTAAACATGTTAAGTGCGGTAGTTGTTGACATATCATGTACCATATATATGCGCAATTGACAGAAGTGGGTACTATACGTTCCCTCACACCCGCATGAGTTACATCAATTTTGAAGTGTTACTTTTCTGAATTAACTATATATTTCGTGGAAGACGCGGCACCCAAGTCAAATAGTCTTGCAATGGCCAAGCGCATATCACGTGCCGGAAGACGTTGGAATAAAACCGCGACAGAAAAGTTGAAGAACAGCATTTTTCGAAGACCCCGACCGTGCGTTGGATGCGCACGAACTAGTTTCAACATTTATACCGCGTCTTTTATATGTGTCCTTACATATTTGAAGAGCACATTACATTCCGACCAAGTGCGTCCAAAATATAAAAAAATGTCGTTGAATGAGAATTCAATAGTACTGCATGTAAATTTTAAAAGATACTTTGAATATATAATAATATTATAGCTATGATTTAAAATTATAATAATACATTGTTTTTTTACTGCATCTGTAATAGTAATTTGTTGGCGATACATTGATTAAATGTTGGCATGCAATTGGAGATATATTAAATCAATTGAGTCAATATTGTATTGATAAATTGTGCTATTAGAGATAATTCGCGTTTTAAAATTACTATCTTTTCTGTTAAAGTGCCTCGACTCTCTTTTGAAACTATAAAAGTAAAATTATATTTATATAAATTGCGAGGTTATAAGAAGATTGACTTCAATAGCATTTTTGCTATGGACCGGGAACTTTCGATTTGGTTCTCGGAGTCATAAATAATCGTAATTCCGTACGAACCCAGCTGCGGTTTTATCCAGGCGAAAGTGCACGGTCGATCTGCCAAGGAAAGTCCGTCGAAACTTAAGTGTCTACTACTAGGTAAACGATCTCAGAACATCCTGAAACTTGAAGTATAGTGCTTTGAGATGTATACCACTTGAGATGTATGGCCTTCTTTTTTATCACAACAAATTGTAGGTATATTGTGCAGAGATAGTAATAGATAGAATATATGATTGTTTTTAATTAATTATAGCGAGCCATTTAATAGTTAATACATTATCGAGATATTATTAATTTAACATTCATTAATGAGAATTTCAGGCTGATAAAATCAATCATGAGGCTACGATGCTACGAATACTTTAATAAAGAGTTCCTAGTTCGCAAGTGTGCAATATTCATCGGCATGACATCTATATGTAAATTTTAATTGACGATTAATTTCACAGCCGTATCTAATTACTGATGTAATAAGTAATTATACGCGTGTTAATAGTTAGTGACACAGGTAATTAACAGTATAACGAATAATTATTACGAAAATAATTAACGGTGTGTACGATAGCAGGAAAAATAAGATATTCCTACAATTAGACAAATTAATTTTCTTCTTTGAAGAAAGAATATTATTATATAATATATACATGTATGCTTTATTCATAATAAAATAATACAGTTGACGGTTTTTTTTTTATTGTAGACAAATCCGAGAATGTAATTAAATAAAGTCAAAAATGAAATCAGAGAAATGATAGGTGATAAATGAGAAAATCTGAGAGAAGTAATAATAGAATCTTTTGGAACACTTCCTATGTTTTCGCTATTAATATAGATACTTAAAATTTTCGTAATATCTCACAAAATGACGTCGAATTTACTCCGCGATAACACAATGGAATACTCACAACTCCATCGCACATTTATTCACACGAACCTTCTCTGCCGTCTCACGCGTACCTACGTCTTGATTCGTTAGTTAGCTCGCACCTTGGCGGTTCTGCCAATCTCTGTTCTCTTGAGACCGAGTTCATTCGCGTCGAGTTATTCGGCAGCTCGGAAGCGGGACGTAATGGGCTACTCATCGGCATGAAGTGCGATTCATTCGCGGCGAGATGCCTTCCAGAGGAGAACGAGAGACGAGTAGCACTTACCCGATCTTTCATTTCTCCTCGATACTCCCATACTTTCCGGCTCGTTTTCGCTCATCCGCCCCCGCATTCATTCCCGCGGAGCAATTCAATCTTATCCCATTTTTCGTTTTTATCACTTCTCTCTCTTTTTTTCCTTGTAGCTATCAATGTCTCTACCTTCTAACGATATCGAGACGAAATCACTTCCAGCCTGCCGTTCGATGCTTTCAAATATATTATTGCTGCTACTCAATCGTCAGAAGGAGTCTTATACACGTCGAGAGTGTATTAAAAGTTTAGTCTACAACCCACAGACGAGAGATCAAACAAACGCGACATAAAAATTGTTTTGTCTCCTTACAACTTAAAAGCATCATTAATCTTTCACGAAAAATCATTTTGTTGATTGTACTTAGAAAATACCACGTTAATATTATATATTATATATTAATTAATATTTGTAATATCACATGAAAAGGTATTAAAATCAATCATACAAATAATTTAATTATATTAAATGAGTCTTACTTCCAAAAGGTTAGGTTCTTAATTGATTACATTGGACAGACAATGTGAATAGAGATTGTTTCGACCAGAACAAGTTGCTCTTATGTTCTCTATACTAATTCAACATAATAATCACTGACGATTAACGAGTCATCGCCCTGTAAGGACAGCTCGGCTTTAATTGGCAGCTCGTTATATCGTTGCTATTAACGTACGAGCACTTAAAGGGAAGGCGTTGAACACTTACCCTTTCCCATTTGCTATTAATTTCCAATATCGGATAATGAAGTATCAATAATGTCCTTGAACAGGGTAAGCACCTTCAATCGATAGCTGAGTTAGAACGCACTCCGACGTAAATTGTCAACCAGTTTCAAACTATCCAATGATCATAATCATAATTCCATCATACGTATCTTCGTCCCTTATCTTCCTCTTTTACATCAAAATCCTTCCGAAGAATTTGCGATTAAACTAACTTCGAATCAGATCATAGTATAATCGCAATGAAAGTCGAAAATGTGCAAAGTATGTACATAGATATTTACGAAATAAGAATGGAGAAAGATACCAGAGGGCTGTATATTGAGCGAATTTCCAAAATGGTGCTCCGCCTATCGGTGAACCAACGAGCCTCTACCAAAACCACCTTAAACTCCTCGCCTGCGAAATTGAATTATACCGCGTTTTCGCGATGTTCCATAAGGAAGAAAATATAATCTATTTAATTCGTGCTATTAACTCGGATTCACAATGTAAGATGTGCTAAAGAATGACATCTTAGACAGGGTAGAGAATCAGAAGAAAGAAAGGAGACCATACGAGTATTTTAGATTCGTCGCGAGGCTAACGAATAAATCCGATGATAAGATTTGCATATTAGTAGCGTTACTGTCTCCGCTTCTGGACCCGGCTTTGGCTCCGCCGCCCTTTTCATGTCACACCCCTACCTCCACTATTCATTCGCATTCCCGTCGCCGACTCTCCGCATCATTCCTCTCTCTTTCTCTTTCTCTCTCTGCCGAAACCCGAACCCCAATTCTGACCACGAGTTTTCTAACCCTTTCCACCGGAGCGTGGTGGAGATTGAATTGACACGAGAGAAGCATGGAAAGTTTCTGACGGTGCAGCTAAAAAGTCACGAAAGCCATCGAAGTGCAGACAGTACGAGAAAAAGCTCATCGGCTGCATTAGAAACGATTCGATAGATCTAAGGACGCTTTTACGTATTTGGCGGCATAAATTATAATGTGTACACACACATGTTATTATAGTATAATACTATTTGCAGCAAGAATTATAAAAGAAAAATAAACGGGTAGAAATTATTACTTAATTACTTATATTAAAATACAAAATCATAATAAGATCAAACTATAGTTTATCAAAAGTAGAAATTACTTTGGGAAAAATCATAATGATATCATTCGACTTTTGATGAAAATCTTGTGATGAATCCTAAAAAAATTGTCATCTTTTTAAACACAATCAAAAGAGAGCATACAGCCACCATGCATACAGACAAAACTTTTAATTTTGTTATCTTTTTAATTATATTTGACTTATTAGATATGGTTATTATTTTTTGCTTAGGTATATTGGTTTTCTGTCTACTCATAACTTTTTTTTTCTAATTAAAATGTCATCTTATTTGTATTAGTAAATGTCAGAAATTAATGTCAGAAATTAATATTTGTTTATTTTTTATGTTCATATAAATAATTTGCTTTAATTATAATAATATAACATATGTATAGAAATACGCGATTCAAATTTAGAAATCATATGATTCTAAACAATCTATCAAGCGAACGAAGAATCTAGACAGCACAATATTTACAAAATATTTACGAAATATTAATAAATATTTATAAGATTTACTTTTAATATTTGTTATAAATATTATGAAATTTTTATTGTAAAGTATTATAGTAAATATTTTTTAGAAATCATATGATTCTAAACAATCTATCAAGCGAACGAAGAATCTAGACAGCACAATATTTACAAAATATTTACGAAATATTAATAAATATTTATAAGATTTACTTTTAATATTTGTTATAAATATTATGAAATTTTTATTGTAAAGTATTATAGTAAATGCTTTTTAGAAATCATATGATTCTAAACAATCTATCAAGCGAACGAAGAATCTAGACAGCACAATATTTACAAAATATTTACGAAATATTAATAAATATTTATAAGATTTACTTTTAAACTCGCGAGAGAATGGATGAAGCTAAATGAAAAAAGTTTAAGGCTCTATCGATACATGAAAAAATTTTAAGACACAATAATAAAAACGACAAACTTGCGAAGAATCAAGTGCAAATGAAGAAAATGCAATACAGCTGAACAATACTTGCTGCACAAGCAACGCTCTAGGTTATAAGCTCGAAATCGCATATTTAAACACGAAATAGATATTATATTAAGAACTCGAAATTGATATGTTCAGTGCTACACACAAACTTAGAATCACTGGTTGAAACAAAGATGTAGTAATATTATATTTCAAATAAAAATAGAAATTAATATATAATATATAAATAACACTAAAACATAAAAGAATTAACAACATTAAATGAAAGTAGCCTGAGAAACGTTCAACAAATAAGCGAAATAAATGATATTAAAGCGAGTCTTGATGCCTAATAATACTTTTGTATGAATTTTACAATTTGCAGTTTAAGCAAATTGCATTCCAACCATTTATCGGTTTTGAAATACAGTCCTAAATTGAAGTTACAGTATGCATCATAAATTAAATTGACAGTAATTTAATGTTGCTAATGAGTATTTTTAAAACATTGTAGAGAATTTATTTCTTAATAAATCGTTTATTGTTGAATTTATTTCAATTTAGAAGTGTGTTTCAAGACAAATAATAATCGGCGCATAGTTTGCTTAAACTGGAAATTGTAAAATTCACACAAAATGTAATCATTAAAATCCGGTTTAATCAAATGTGGCCTTCGGTTAATTATATTAAACAAAGAAATTAGTCAAAAAATTATTTAAAAAAAATTTAACTCTAAATCAGACGTAAGAATTTATCGCATTCAAGCTTTGTGATTACTAGACACGTATTGCTATATTCGCTAATACTTGCAGTACTTGCTAATATCTGATGTCGCGTCAAGTTGTTTGGTAACCCGTATGACGCAGGTACTCGGCATTTCCCGAGAAGGAAATGGACTGGAGGAGAGTAAGCGAGTGTTCTTGAGGAACAGCGTGATAAATGATCGCCAGAAGCGCTGACGTTGATTCAGTTTGTATAGGCGTCCATTTAACAAGGAGGGCGCCGATCCATAGATTCTTCAGCCCTTTAACGCTTATAAGGTTGGTGCCGAGAGGATAACGATGGAACGATACTCGTTAATCAACGTGCTTCGCTTTATTCTGAGATCTCGACGAATGTCTATCATAGCATTGCGACATGAAACTGATAGTAATTATTTGCAGTCTACGTTGTATTTCTATCTGCGTTTTCGCTTCCAATAAAGAAAAGTTGTAATCTGAGTTCTTTCAAATTATATGAAAGTTCAGTCGTTACAAAGCAAGGAAGTGAAGACATTGTAGTCGCAAACAATCGTTTAACGTTGTATTGACGAATATAATATTATAGGCATAAACGTATGATATATTGCTTCACATGGCAATATAGCAGATGCAATATTACATCCTAGAACTTTGGTAAATAGCAGAGGCAGAACGCTATTAGAGACAAACTGTGTTATACCCTCAAGTGCTGTTATAAGATATAACCCAACTTGTATTATTACTGCGTATGTCTGGCATTTTACATACAATCGGATGCAATAATTTTATATATAAAGTCACATGCAAACTTTACATATGTACTCGTATGTAATAATTAAAATCCCACGCAAATATGTGTTACTCAACAATGAACAAAGAAACATGTACTAATTTTTAGTATCTCAGTATACACAAAAATTAAATTAAATTATTATTAAAGAAATATCTATACTGAAAATTAATCGATCATCTTGATATTTAATTCGCTCAAATCCAGAAATTTTTGATAATTCATATTACTGGAAATTTTTTTCTTGAAGGAAATCTGTGCATCCTTATGAAATTAATCTCGCTATCAACCGCGCGCGCGTGGTCCTTTTTATCACACACAGCAAATTTCGTACGTAGTTTATTGACGCCTTCGGGTCCTTATCACCCAAAACAATTTCCACCCTCGCGCATTGTTTTCCCGCTTTGTCCTCTTTTGCCGACCCTTATCCGCTTCCTGTCACATAGACAAACAGATATACACGTTGCTCCTTCTCTCTTGTCATGCTCCAAACACTCACGCATGCGGAATATGTATATACACTATTCGCTAATGGATATTGCTCTTACTCTTGGCCTTGCTTGAAGCCAACCAGTGAAGTTAGAGCTACCAGAGCTAAAGCTAGAACGATGCCGGCGTTTCGGATAAATTAGAAAAGCCCGCGACCCGTATCCCCCATCTTTTTTTCCCTCGAATCACCATTCCGCTTTTCCGCGAGCACGGCGGAAGGTATTTGCATGACAAACGATGCGCGCATTTCCGGCGTCCAATTTGCACTCGACTCTCTCTGTTTCGCGGCTATGTTCGAGCAATCTCTCTGATATCACGCGGTTATATACTTTATTGGCCGCTCTATACGGAAACGTATGTATGTACATACGTCGCACTGAACGCGCTGACAGTGTGTGTTCTTTTACACAACTGATTATGAATAACTTCTGTCACTGAAATACAAATCATCATGTTGTAGCAAGCGCATGACTTTACCAACTGCTGTTTAATATTTGCAGAATATGCAATTTATTACATTGAAAAAATATACTTTAAACATCAGATCGGAAAAATATAATATTCAAATTTCAAATTTTTTACTTTAATTAACGTTTTTAAAAATAATTCTTTTTGTTTTCTTTTATATCAAGTGAATCTCATATTCATAAATGAACTTGGAATGTAGCCATCTACGTTGTTTATCGTCATTTTGATGTTACAATTATGAAAAATAACATCAGCTTGTTACTTGAGAAGATTAAAATTTATTACAAAATATTATATATTTACTGGCGTGTGTGTCATAGAAACTATCATTACATTTGCACCGATATCAAATGATCGATTCTTTTGCCGACAAAAGCAACCGAAGCACATGATCGATTCTTTCTGCTAATTTACTTGCTCGGTTCCGTTGATTTATATAACATTATTGTGGATGCCGCGGTAAAGTTTTAATTATATTTCCGCCCGAAGATACGCATCGGACCGTAACCAATACGAAAAAGAAAAAAGAAAATCCTCGCGGTCCGGCAAGGTTGGCTCGCCCGAGTCTTCTCTGCAACTTATCTCAGAGACATGAAAATTAAATTTGCCCTACCGTGCGTATCAGTACTCTTGAAGCCGTCAATATTAATCTCACGGAATATGCCCGCAGCATTCCGAAGGGAGAGAGTATCGTGGATGCAAGTTTTCACCGGACGGAATTCCGCTAAGAATATTAAATCGATGACGACATACTCGTCCATCTTGAATATAATCAAAGTAAATTTTTCTCTAAGAAATTTTCCTCTAAGAAATAAGAATTATTAATCTGCAGATTAATGTTCAGATAAATTAGCTCTATAAAATTGGATCAAATCTATTTTTTATTTGCAAAAGATTTTTTGTGGAATATATAATATTTTGAAAAAATAAAGAAACGCAATTATACTATTAATTTTAAAAGATGAAAAATTTTGTAACAAATATTACTCTAATAGATAATAATATCTTATACGATTTTGCAATAAAAATCGATTTCCTAATATATTATTGTACTTACAATTAGATTATCTAAAAGATTATTGAGCATGTTGAAGCAAATAATCGTAAATCCTTTTAGATATCTTAAAAATATAAAAAAATAATGCTCAGGATTTTGGCAAATCAATAGAAATCGAAATGGAAGCAAATATAGAATGATATGCAAAAAAATTTTTTTACGAAAACATTATTATGAGAGAAAAATTTCAGCCGCTACTTTTTTCTTAAAGGTTCGCTAGAGGCGGAGAGAATTCGTTTCCAGAGTATCAAGTCGAAAGTTTCGAAACATCCGCATCAAAGATTAACACAAATAATAGCCGCTTATTGGTATCGTCGAGTGTATGCTGAGGTACGAGTCCCCGTTGACTGCTATTTTCCACTACAATAGAACTTTAGGAGTATACTGACGGAAACGAGAAAGAAGTACAAAGTCCAATCGAGCAACTCGTTACTCAAGATCGAAGAAGAGATCGACCGACCAGAACTCTGTCTATTGCTATTCGATGAGCGCCGTATCGACCTAAATGCAAACGTGTATTTGGCCAAACTTTTTATGGATACTTTTCCAAGAGCTAATTTGAAAAGAACTATAAACGTTCGCGTAACTCTTCATAATTTTATTGTTCATTTTAACTTGACATATACGAGAGGATTTTTATTATCGAATCAAAAGTACAACAATTGATATAACCTGTTAAAACAGATACTCGAATCTCATTACAATCAATTTTAACGGGTTTCTAAATCAAGTTTGTTATATTAAATTTTTCACATCATCGAATTACATGTATCGCTATTGGTTAATAAATTAAATTTTCTTGTGATGCGAATTTTATTTTCACTATAAAACGTAAAAGTTTCAAAACAATTACAGCGATGAATTGCAATCATCAAGATTTGTTTGCAAATAAAAATTTAATATTTAATACGTATTGTAAATATGTATTGTATTTGAAGATATTATAAGAATTATCTTCACAGATAAGAAGATTATTTATTTGTATAATTATATATTAAAAATGTTATTTATTATTAAAAATATTATCTATTATTCATCAAAGTTACATGACAATTAGAAAACGTAAAACGTTATAAAAAATGCAAAAAAGTGGAGAACGATCAGCTTTTATGGCACGGAAATCGGTGGCAGTCGGTGGATTAAATCCGAGTAGTAACTTCCGCTACTTATTGTCCACGCAGCAGCAACAGGTAGTGGACTCGGTCGAGGTCCCACCGCTTCCTTCATTTCACAAATTCTCGGCCGTCTATTTCGCGCTGCAAAATGAATGCGCGTCCCGACATACCAAAGCATGAAGAGATCGCAGAGAAAAACGGAAACTTGCCGCGCACGTCTCGACTTCCGCGTTGAAACATTTCCGATGGCCCCGAAAAGGTCGGCTCAACTCTCAACAAAAGAAACTTTCGAATTCCCTTAGGAGGTCTCGCTAACGAAACAGTCCCACCAAAGAAATACTTGGTTGTAACTTTCAAAGAAAATACCTGGCTCAAAATAAAAGAAAATAATCAGATTGGTTACAGACATCATATTTGATTAAAAAGTTCATCGTTTGGATCAATTATTTGAAGTCGTTTTAATATTTCAGGAAGTTTTCAAGAAGAAGGTAACTGAACTTTTTTTCTCACAATAATATTATTTACGTAACAATTTCATATTCTATTTTTTGCTCACTTTTATTATAAATGTTCTGTTTATTGCTATATTTATTGTAAAAATGTATTGTTCTATATCCGTTCCTACATTTTAACTTCCGTCACGAAATATACTCGCGTGGTTTTTTGTTTGTCCTTTGAAAAAGTGTCAATCCGATACATTTATATCTCATCTATAGTGTTTTTAAAATATTGGAAAATAATTTAAAATATTAAAAGATGTCTTCAAAACGTTTATTAACAATCCAAGAAAACTATTAATTTGATGCTGCAATATTATATTAAACGTCATTTTCTATGTGAACGCACTTATTAAATATATGCTAATGAATATTATTCCGCGAGTGAATATTGCAAATTATTCGTAGGTATAATGGAATTCTCGTCGCCAAGCGTATCGTCATAATAATGACAAAGCCTCGTCGTGATGTCCTGGTCCCAGATTTGTGAGCTGCTTCAACGAACGTTATTCAACAACACCGCGATTATTCTAATGAGATTCGGAATCTCGCGTGCAGAATAGTGGCCGACGAGCGAACGAGGGTAGAGGCGTTGAAACTTTATAGCCCGGTTAGATTTCAAATATGATTAGCACTCGGTATAGCCGCGAGGTCTACTACTTCACTTCATCTATTAACGCGCGACTATAGTGAGTAAGATGTAAATGCCTCTTTTTGCCGTAGCCTAATTTCGCCGTTAAATTGTTGTTTTATTCCCGATTGATAACGTTGAATTAATTTCGTGCGTCACACGATTATTCCAACTATTATGTGATAATGCCTACGATTACCGCTTCACGATACAATTATTCGTGCATGGCGCACAATTGCCGTAGTATAATTGTTTATGTAATAACATACGTTAAACCGACATCATTATTCCTCTTTAAATGTACAGGTGTAAATGTACATAAATTTTGGAATTAAAATTCTCTATAGCGTTTCAGATAATCTTTTTCATAAAAATAGATATAACATTACATGTAAATATTTTTTCGTACAAATATACGTTTTATAAGCAAAAGTATATGATACACTGAAAGAAAAGATTGGCTGTTGCAGTAAATTAGATGGTAAAATATGGCATAGCGTTTTTAATTAGCTGCAACAGCTAATTTTTGGTTGCTGCAGCCAATTTTTGGTTGTGTTAGCCTATCCGCAATGTCAGTATAGGATTTCGATTGGCTAACGAAACCAAAAATTGTTTGCTGCAGCCAATTAAAAATGCTATGCCATATATTTTACCATCTAATTTGCTGCAGCAGCCAATCTTTTCTTTCAGTGTAGAAATATATAAAATACTATATTTACTTAAATTTTTATTCTAATAATTAGAAATTCTCTATTTGTGCTATAATATCATTGTAGCACATACATTTCTTGAAATCTCTATTTTTGTGCTATAATATCATTAATAAATAATTCAATAATAATTATGAATATAATTTTACTGTACATCCTTTTTGCTTTTTTTCTTTCCTTATATAACGTATACTCTGAAATTTCAATCTTCCAAAGAAACGCGGAGGATATCGATACAGATAAACATGGAAATAGCATTGAATCAATCTCGCCTAGATCAACAAATCAGATTGAACCCTGCTGAATATGAATGGACTGCCCGCAGGGTCAACGTCAAACGTTCACCGAGGACACGCCGTCGTTCTATAGGCTCTACTAATATTCCTAAGTGCATCATCAGCCGCTTGGTACAATGTTGCACGAGTTCTGATACGATGCAATCCATGCAGCAACCTCTTCCTATCCTTCGACCCTCTCTGTTTCCTTCTCTCTCTCTCTCTCTCTCTCTCTCTCTCTCTCTCATCTCTCTCTCTCTCTCTCTCTCTCTCTCTCTCTCTCTCTCTCTCATCACTTGGCCTTCAATTCCTCTCGCATGGCCATAATCCCCACTTCTCATGATTACTTGCGATTTTATCCTGACACAAAAATTACCGCAGTTGCACAATCGTGGTCTCTGAATAGCGACATGGAGTAGGGCGTGTTCATTCCTTTTTGCTTTCTTTCTTTCTTTCTCCATGAATCGCGAATCGATGGTAGTAACAGAAAAGAAAGAAGAAGTCGATGAATAAAGAGTGGTGAAGGTGCTTCGGAAAACAAATACCAAATCATTAGGAACTCACACTCTCTTAAACTCAAGCTGTGTAGTGATAAAACATTGAATAATTGTCACCATCGAGCTTATGGATATTTCTCTCAGAATGTGTTGTCATTTCTCTTATAAAAGACATTAAATGTTTTTCATAACGAAATGATACATTACTTACACAATAAGAAAACTATGAGATCAAATAATTTTTATACATGTTATATGTACCGTTATACAACCGTAATTTTTATTCCTTTTTCATCTCTTCGTCATCATTTGGCGGATCTCCATTTAGCCTCCTGGGAAGTTCCGTGTGTATGTACTCCTAATTATCATCGAGGGATCTTAGGACAATTCCACACAGGTGAGTCCGTGAGCCCGACGATGACGTGAAGGAACAGAGGGGAACCAGAAAAGCGCGGAGCAGGTGGATTGCTTGCCGAGGTTATGCAAGACATTCAGACTCTATCCGCGATGGCAGAGACTGAGGTGGCATTTAAGGATTACCGGAGTTTAGCATAATATCAGCAGAAGTGGGAAGAGGACAACAAGCAGGCATCGTTGTCGAGGCGATGAGAGGGCGACGGATGACGGAGGAAGATGGAGCCTGCGAAGAGGAATGCGCCCGAGGAAGGGGCGCAGGTATTATTCATGGATTACCTCACTTGTCTCAGCTACAATCCTCCCAAAGCCTCCATTAGAATAATTGCTTCTTCATCTTCGCGCTTACGCGGTTGCTACCGCCTACCGTTCCTCGATCCGTTCTCTTTTCAGAAAGATATCCACGAACTTTGCCATCAGTAACACATCGCCACGCTTTTGTATGTTCGCGTCAGTTTTTCTCCCCATTGTCTGCGAGGTTTATTTTGACTTGACACAAAGAGGAGTGTGTCATATCTCGAGAAGGTTTGTCGCGAAGAAAACATATATCAACCATAGATGCATCATCAGTTCTTTATCCAAATAAAGATATAGTCAAATAATCTCAGATAAATTTTAAACAAGAAAATAGAATGAATAAAGCAAATAAATTATTTTTGAGTTAGAATAGAAATTGTCGATCCTCTTTCTTTCCATATTTTATATTTAACGTTATAATAAAATATTGTAGCTGTCTTTTGCTTTTAATTATTAATCAATGGTATATTTCTATTTGTCATTTAATATTAAGTAGAACTGAATATTGCATGGAAACCAACATTTTTCTACTTACTTCTACACTTTTATAAGTATCAAAAGTATCATATTGCAATCTTTTAGATTTTTGCATTTAGAAACGTATACCTAGTTGCACTCTGGTCTACACGCAAATTCTACTGTGCTATGAAGAAGAAACTGCAATATACATCCCGGTTACGGAAGTACAAGTGGCAGACCATTAGCCAGGGAGGAAGTCTTTTAAGAACAAGGAAGAGAGTACCGAGTGATCCCTTGAAGTTCAAGAAGTGCGAGTGAGAAGTTGTCGGCAGACTAGTCTACTCGAGAACTTTGCGTTCGTCGACTATTCACAGCTTCGCCTTTTAACCCTTTCGCTACTCGAGTAATGATTATAGCCATCATCGGTCAAGTGTTCGACCGACTATTATAATTTATGGAACGAAAATTAATCAAATAAATTTATTTCCAACAAACATTAATGTCAGTTTTTCTCCTTTTTTACTCTTGATTTTTTAAATTTTAAATTTTTTAAAATCTTCTATTTTATAACAAATAAAAATAAACGAAATTTTTAAAATACATTCCTACGAAAAATAAAAATGTCGTATCGTGCCTTAAACTTGGACAATAAATATAAAATCACTTGACAGAATATAAGCGCTTTTCAAGTTAATAATTACATATAAATAATTATACCATTGGTATATGAGAAATAATTTTATCCTCAGATTTGTCTGCGTAAAATAACAGATATACATTTGATAAGATAGCAAGATTGTAAATAAGATACTGTATCTATAATGTAAAAGTACCTTTCTCGCAATAACATGCAACTACAAGTCACGGCGAGCATTTAACATCCGCATCAACTGCGGCGCTGAAGAGAACGATACTAATAATGCCTCTTAAATTAATTGTAATTCCACGTGAAGGAGCGTGGCAAGTAAAACCGTAACGGCAAGGCAACGTGCTGGAGGTATCGACAATCGATGTGTAAACGGAGAAGGCTCAAGGAATCGTCGCACGTACCCGGTAATGCGAGATGAAACGGTAACGAGCACGGTTCACCACGGTAACTAAATATTCGCGAACGGCGTGTCGAGAAACGTTGGTAGTGAAAAAAAAGGAAAGACTCGTCGGTGAAGTCCCCGGATGCGAAACAGGTCGTTCGTCTCTTCTGACCTTCCCGCATCGAGCATCCGCCATCCCCGTCGCCGCTACGGGAGACAATTTATTCTCACGGTCTCGCGCGCAATTTGTTCCCGCAATTCCCTTCCTCTTCACCACCCCTACGAGCTTGTAACGAGGATAACGAGAATCATCGAATGAGAACCCACCGTCGCGACCTGAAATCGCATTTCACGCGACATTTGCCGCGCGGCATCATAGCGTAGCGCGCCGATCTCCGATCTCGCAAATGCACAGCCGGGGGCGAACGTGCACGAGGGAATTTATTTAATTTCAAAAATTTATTTAATTCTTCGTCTCCCGCGCTTTTCGGTACGCACGATCTGTGCGCGTGAGCGTCATACTGTCGCGTCTTAAGGTAAATATTCACGTTGAAAACTTGCTACGAAACTGGATAAATGAAAATTGTAATATAATAATTTAAATTTAGAAATTCCACAAGAACTTGGAGTGCGTCCGCAATCTACTACATTCTAGGCTAACTGAGGAGCAAACTTTCAAAATGCGTTTTGTCCAAAATTTGTAATTTTCAGAAAACGAGAAAAAAGAAACTACACATTTTACAGAAAATAATATGTCAATAAGTAAAATGTGAAAAATATTAAACAAAATTGCTAAACAATTGCTAAAAGTATTAAACAAATGCATTTTGTTCGTTAAAGTTCTCCAGTTAAAAAACATAATGCACTTCGAAATCTATGTTTTGTCAGCATATAAATTAACGATGAAAAAATGCTTTCTGAACATCTCAGAGTAGCTTATAATATGAGTCTTTCAATACTGAACACTATACTGAAAAAAAAGATTGGCTGCTGCAGCAAATTAGATGGTAAAATATGGCATAGCATTTTTAATTGGCTGGAGCAGCCAATTTTTGGTTGCGTTAGCCTATCTGCACTGTCAGTAAAGGATTTTGATAGGCTAACACAACCAAAAATTGGCTGTCGCAACCAATTAAAAATGCTATGCCATATTTTACCATCTAATTTGCTGCAGCAGCTAATCTTTTTTTTTCAGTGTACGCCAGCCTTAATTAAAAAAATAAAATTTTGGACAAAACGCATTTTAAAAGTTTGTGCTCTTCAATTATAAAATACTTCTTATTTAACATTCAATAAATTTTAGTATTTTAAAACACAGATAGGAACATTGTTTCTTTGCTATTATGTGTGATATTCTATCTAATTCTTTAGAAATTAAGAGCATTAGTTTACTTTAAATTTAGTTTAACTTATTATTTTAATAATCAACTAATTAATGAACTAGTATCTGAAATACACTAAGAAAAAAATTTAATAAATTTTAATAAATATTTCTTTGAATAATCCTAGTGGAATATTTACTAAATGTAAACACATATTTATATATTATTAGATACAAGAACCATTACTTTGATTTAACTATAATTTTTTTCATTTGTCTAAATATTTATTTACCGTAAGTAAATATTCTGCTAATACTATTCAAAGAAATATTTATTAAAATTTAATAAATTTTTTTCTTTGAATGTGTAATAATGTCAAATTTCATTACATTTTTCATCTAAGATGAATCATATGTATAATCATATATATATAATATTTTTCATTATTAATTTATATACTGAAGAAACATTGACATTTCAAAATGCATTATATTTTTTAATTAGAAACAAAATGCATTTGTTTAACATTTTTAGCAATTGTTAAGCAATTTTGTTTAATATTTCACATCCTATTGATTGACATATTGTTATTTTCTGTAAGATACGTACTTTTCTTGTGTGCGTAGTTTCTTTCTTTCTCGTTTTCTGAAAATTACAAATTTTGGACAAAACGCATTTTGAAAGTCTGCTCCTCATATGTTAAATATCACAGAGGCATCGCCTAAATTAAAAATGTAAAAATAGTACCTAATTTCAGTTAAATTTAACATTATAAATGTGTCAATTTAATTTTTGACATAATATTTGTGTTACTTTCTAACATATTCATCTTATATTAAATTAACACAAAAATTGGAATGGACCGTGTGAGACATGTGAAATGTGTTAAATTTTTTTTAACAAAATTTTTTTACTGTATATATACACGGATATACGTGTATTTTAGCATCTGTGTATCCGTGTATTAAAAATTACACAGATTGAAACACGGATATATTAATTACACGTGTATCAACAATACACGTTCAAAACCATGATCTCTAGTAATTACTACTGAATAACATTCGTCACATTATTTGCTGTTAAGTGCAAAAAAAGCTTTTTTCGAGAGCTTAATATCACGCCGCGGTTAATAGCAACGCATTATTATGCTCGCGGGAACACAAGTGTGTCGCAGTTTAAAGTGTCTACTTCGGTGCCGCACGAAAAATGTGCAAGCCTAACCTTTTATGGATTCTTTGTGGCGGTGCGATTATACCAGGTGTCCCCAATTCATCGCGATTCTCGGTCGCGAATTCATGTCTTTGCAAACGTACAGTACTTCTTTCCGAAGTTATTCAATTATTATTCTCTTTTTATTATACTCTCGAGATTCTTAAATAACCAAATTTTATGGAAACTCTTACTAGGAAATTTAATACTAATAGTTTAATATCCATATAGCACAAATCATTCCAGCAATATTGTAGTAACATTTCAACAATATTGCAGTAACATTGCAACAAGCTTCTGTGCTGTACGAGTAGTAATTACTTACTTATTTTGAATATCAAATGCATTATTATTGTTTAATGTTAATTAATTACTACCTTGCAATATTAAATTTCTGTAGGGGAATTATTAGTTTTAATTGTGTGTCGAATCGCTTAAATTTAATACTTTAGCACTTTTTAATTTTCTGGAATATTCGTGTATAAATGTACTAAAATTTTGAATCTAATTTTCAATTTTAAGTTTTAAATTTTTTAATTTCTAATTTTCAATCCCCTCGTCATCATGCTTTGGAAAAAATAAAAATCGGAGCATAAGTCAAATGTAAGGGAAGAGTAACAGAAGCGTATATAAAAATAAGAGGCGAAAATTGAAACAACGAAATGTAAAAAAAAGCGTAAACAGCCTCTTTTACTTTCCTTTGTTTCAATTTTCGCCTCCTAGAAGTTTCGTTTACACTTCTGTTATTTTGCCATTACATTCGATTTACACTCCGATTTTTATTTTCACCAGGGCGATATTAATTACATGCTAGTTTTTTTACAAAACTCAACTTATTCGTGCGGAACATAGCGCAACAGAAAATGCATTCGATCGAAGACACCGTGTATATTAGACGTCTCTACGGCCACGTACACGTTCGTATTCATACGCCCAATCCTTTCCTCCCGAAAACTCATGAAAAGGAGAATATGAGGTTCTATATAAGATATAGTATATATATTCACGTGTAATAACCAACCATAACCGACCATAATTTTCGCGTCGACGATTCAGTAAGACAAATTATGTTACTGCGATTGAAGACGCCATAAATCTATATAGAGCACACTTAATTTATCTGAGAGACGTCCTAGAAATGTCTTTAAGACATTCAGAGAATATAGGGACGTTCTCTGGACGTCTTTGGTTAAAACGTCCCTTGAAGGTCTGTGCGGTCTGTGCTGTATGGTAAAGAATCTTATCGCAGCAAAAGACTTCAAGAAATGAAATATTAGTTACCAAGCTGCCGTCCACGAAACATGCTAGAACCTAATTTCGTCCTTCGTCCTTCGTTATCTTGACGCACTGACGACTGCTGAAAATCATTTGTATATTTAGCCAACTTTTGAAATAATTTTATTTGACATGGATACGTTAAAGAGATACATCGAATGTTTGTTTAGTCCAAACCTATCCAATTTTAGCTCCGGAGCCAAAACGCAAAGCCATCGATCGACGCAAAAAAAAAATTCGATGAGTAAAATTTTGGGGATTGCAGACGCTTATTCCCGAAATCTTATCTACATTGAATTTTTTGCGTCGATGGCTTTGTGTTTTTGACTCCGGAGCTAAAATTGGACAGGCCTGGTTTAACCAAATAATTATCTCGATATGACATCCTTACCTTTTTCTTGCGAGAATGAAAATGTAGAAGAACGCGCAAAGATCCCCTCGTTCCCCGCAGGTGACACGTTAATTACAGCGTTCGAGATTTAGAGAAACGATACGAAAACCGATACGCGACGCACTTTGAAAAGACGTTTGACACCGTACGCGTTACGTTCGAATGCAAATGGCGCCTTTTACGCAGCTAACCGCTATCTTCGCGGCACCTAGCGACATCTTGCGGTACCGCCCTCTTCTCGCTGACCAATCGTTCCGTGTTATCATATGGTTATATGAAATTACCGACATGAGAAAAGGCGATCAAACATCGAAGGTCTGTTCTTTTTAGCTAAAGTTCTTGCACGGTTCATCTATCTTCCTTTTCTCTCCACATTGCAGGAGAGAAAAAGAGAAAAGATGAACCGTGCAAGAAATTCAGCTAAAAAGAAGCCTCGAATTATGACTTGCACTTGTTTTGTGCACGACTTTCGAGCATCACACGAAAAAGGTTTTCCATCACATAGAGCGGTATTGATAGTCGGATCTTATAATTAGAATCGTCTTAGGCCGGAATCAGACTACGCATTGAAGATTGAGATCGAAGATTGAAGATTGAAATTTGACCAATGAGGGCAAAGGAATTTTAGCTCCTATTGTTTTGATTGGTCAAATTTCAATCTTTCAATCTTCAATCTCAATCTTTAATGCCTAGTCTGATTCCGGCCTTAGGCTGCGTTCCGTTTCACGCATAATGCGCATAATTTATCCTTGTTACTCACCAAATAAACAAGGATAAATGATGCATTATGCACATTCCCTATAAGCGCATAATATTATTTAATATTAAATAATATTTTAGGCATATTCTCAGAATATTAAATATAACATTTTAATAATATTTTACTAAAATTATATAATATTAAATAATATTCCTGAAATATTAATGGATGGTTATATGTCCACTCCTAATAATATTATATGATTATTAAAAGTAACATTT